>NC_142779.1:170000-177500 GCF_988280905.1 Pimephales promelas | reverse complement strand
AGGTGTGTCCACGTACGACACAGATCACAGATCAGATCAGAGGCCCTTCTGTTAAAACCACACACCCACACACACAAGGCAAACCCTGGGCTCTTGTGTTACTCTGTGTGTCCATCAGTGCACAGCACACACTGCTCATCCTTCAGCCAGTGATGTGTGTGTGTGTGTGTGTGTGTGTGTTCAGAGGCGTTCTCCTGGAGGAAGGTGGAGCCGAGGGGTAAGGGCCCGTGTCCCAGGCGGAGACAGTGCTGTTGCATGGTGGGAGATCGCATCATACTCTTCGGGGGAACCAGGTGAGCTCAGCGCGTCACTTCTCATCTCTGATGATGTGTGTTTGGTGGAAGTGTGTTTACATGACATCATTCATCAGTCACACATGACATCATTGATCATTCACACGCATGACATCATTGATCAGTCACACGCATGACATCATTCATCATTCACACATGACATCATTGATCAGTCACACGCATGACATTGATCAGTCACACGCATGACATCATTGATCAGTCACACGCATGACATCATTGATCAGTCACACGCATGACATCATTGATCAGTCACACGCATGACATCATTGATCAGTCACACGCATGACATCATTGATTAGTCACGCATGACATCATTGATCAGTCACACGCATGACATCATTCATTATTCACACACAACATCATTGATCAGTCACACACACACGACATCATTGATCAGTCACACGCATGACATCATTGATCAGTCACACGCATGATATCATTGATCAGTCACACTCACGACATCATTGATCAGTCACACGCATGACATCATTCATTATTCACACACAACATCATTGATCAGTCACACACACACGACATCATTGATCAGTCACACGCATGACATCATTGATCAGTCACACGCATGATATCATTGATCAGTCACACGCATGACATCATTGATCAGTCACACGCATGACATCATTGATCAGTCACACGCATGACATCATTGATCAGTCACACGCATGACATCATTGATTAGTCACGCATGACATCATTGATCAGTCACACGCATGACATCATTGATCAGTCACACACACACGACATCATTGATCAGTCACACACATGACATCATTGATCAGTCACACACATGACATCATTGATCAGTCACGCATGATATCATTGATCAGTCACACGCATGACATCATTGATCAGTCACACACACACAACATCATTGATCAGTCACACGCATGACATCATTGATCAGTCACACGCATGACATCATTGATCAGTCACACACACACGACATCATTGATCAGTCACACGCATGACATCATTGATCAGTCACACGCATGACATCATTGATCAGTCACACACATGACATCATTGATCAGTCACGCATGATATCATTGATCAGTCACACGCATGACATCATTGATCAGTCACACACACACAACATCATTGATCAGTCACACACACGACATCATTGATCAGTCACACGCATGACATCATTGATCAGTCACGCATGACATCATTGATCAGTCACACGCATGACATCATTCATCATTCATACATGACATCATTGATCAGTCACACACATGACATCATTGATCAGTCACACGCATGACATCATTCATCATTCAAACACAACATCATTGATCAGTCACACGCATGACATCATTGATCAGTCACACGCATGACATCATTGATCAGTCACATGCATGACATCATTCATCATTCACACACAACATCATTGATCAGTCACACACACACACGACATCATTGATCTGTCACACGCATGACATCATTCATCAGTCACACACATGACATCATTGATCAGTCACACGCATGACATCATCGATCAGTCACATGCATGACATCATTCATCATTCACACACATGACATCATTGGTCAGTCACATGCATGACATCATTCATCAGTCAAATTAAAATTTACAAATTTTGAAAGTTTAAAATTCTACTCGTTTGTATTTAGTTTATGTACTTAAAATTATTAAATTATTATTTTTAGTGCATCAGTGTGGCAGAACACTACATTTCCCAGAATGCATTATCTGTCTTAAATGACTTTGAATTTCAATTCAGTTAAACTTCCTGTGTGTGTGGCCAATTCACATCTCACTCACTCATGAATGGAAGGGAGCCGGTTCTCTACGGCCCTGATTGACATCTGTTGTGTGTGTGTGTGTGTGTGTGTGTGTGTGTGTGCGGAGGGATCAGCAGGAATCTACACACCACTGTATCAGCACAACTCCTGCCTGTGCAGTCTGACATGTTTCCAGCTATGAACAGACTGTGTGTGTGTGTGTGTGTGTGAGAGAGAGAGAGTGAGAGTGTGTGTGTGTGTGTGTGTGAGAGAGAGAGAGAGAGAATGAGAGTGTGTGTGTGTGTGTGTGCGGTCCAGACGTCGGACTGAAGCTCATCCTGTACAAGCGTTATATTGAGGAAGCCGCCAGATTCCCTTTCATCCCGAGAGCCTGCGGCCTGATCCCGCTAGCAGAGCAATGATCCCGCTAGCGTAACGCTGATCTGCTAACAGTGCTAGTGTAATGATCCGCTAACAGCGTTATCAGACGCGTCCCGCTGGGTCCTGGTCCCGTCCGCAGCCGGGATTATCCCGTGCTCCACAGCGGCTGATAGGGGAGATAGCGCACTAATTAGACGCCCGCTCAGCCGGGAAGTGCACTGCATTGTGGGATCTGTCTGACAGCAGACGACACACACTCGTGCCGCATGTGAACACACTCTGTTGTCCCGCAGTTTCCACAACAATCATCGTTTCAGAGCAGCTTTACTGCAAATCCTGACGATCATGTTTATAATGTCTAATATCTTCATCAGATTAGAGGCGGTCGATGATATACTGACATTATGCGATGAGTGTGTGTGTGTGTGTGTGTGTGTGTGTGAGAGTGAATAAAGTTGGACTCTCATATCCAACTTTACTGCTGGACCATTTCTGGACCCTATGGGCTCTATGCACGGCGGTATTTCCGGTGAAGGTGTAAGGATGCTCGATAACTTCCGCCGATCGTAGAGTCCAATGCAAAACCGAGAATTTATATTGAATTTTATACTCCATGGTTATACTAAAGAAACGTTAGTCACAAAAACAGATAAAACCTGTTGTGTTTATGCTTCTTTTTAAAATTATATTAAATAAACATAACTATATATAAAATTACATCTAAACGTATGCACGTTTCGTTTCAAAGACTGGTGGACACTAAATTTTGAAGACTCTGCCATAATCCCGTTTTCCTCGGTTTTCCTCCGCTTTAATCTCCACAACCGGAAATGGACGAGCATCCTTGTGTCAAATGCAGAAGTTATGCGTGTATATAGCCCATTCAGTATTTAGTATTCAGTATTAGTATTTATGGCTGGACAGCTTTTGATCTGGTTTTTGTTTTTCTTCTTTCCTCTCAAACCAAAAGTGCATTTCGGACTCTTGAATCTGCTCACTTTGACTCATTTGCATGCGAGTCTGTGTGTCCTGTGCTGGTGAATGGGTTGTTTTCTGTGATTATTATGGCGTTATTGTTGTGATATCTCGTGTACTGTCCTCCTGAAGGAGTGTGTGTAGCGGAGGACGCATCAGAACACACACTTACACTGACGGCAGGAGTTGATGTCTGTTACATCATATTGAATCTTTGCTGCATTTAAAGCACTTTTGTTGCATGAAGGTGTACAGCACAGATGTGTTTGAGTGTGTGTGTGTGTGTCTGCTCTTAAACTCTTGAAGTGCTCCAGTTAAGCAGGATTATCTGCCGTACGGAGACTAATGTTAGAGAGCAGAGTGAAACACTTTTGGCTCATTTATTTGTGTTTCCCTGTGGGATCAGAGCAGGATTTCCTCCCAGGAGTCATGATTTCCTGTGTGAGACGGCATTAGCAGATCACACACACACACACACTCCCGACAAAACAAGTCACATGTCATGAGGGTTTCTGAAACTAACCTGATCTGTTGTTTATGCACATTCAGGGATATTGCATGAATAACGTGTTGCACATGTGTTTTATTCCCGGTGTTTCCGCGCAGCTCCGGATGGAAACGGTGTTTAATTCCCGGTGTTTATAATAAGATCTGAACGAAATAGACGGTGGTGTGAAACATTGCAGTGAGTGTGTGATGAACTATAGAAAGATCTGCGTTTGTTGTAGGACCGTCTGTGGTTGCAGTTATGAATAGTGGTCTGACCTCGGGTGTGCTCCCTGAAATGATAAAACATGCAGTAGTTCAACCTCTTATTAACAAACCTTTTCTCTTTGTATTTGCTTCCAAACTTAGAAAGTCTGGCATTTCATTCCACTGTTATGCAGATGACAGACAGATTTATTGACCTCTTAAAAAGAAAAATGATAACTCTGTTGGACAACTACTCGACATAAAAGCCTGGATGGCTCTAAACTTTTTACATTTTAATGATAAAAAACAGAAGTGATGTTTTTTGGTCTTGGCTCCCTATATTAACCCTAGCATTACTAACCTTGGAGTTAAAGTGGACCCTGAGCTTAAGTTTGACGGTCAAATTAAAGCTGTTGTCAAATCCAGCTTCTTTCATCTGAGGCAGCTGGCCAAAATAAAGCCAACTGCAATCCACGGCTTTGTAAGTACACGGCTGGACTACTGTAATCCGCTATCTGTGGGGGTGAATGGGTCGTCCATCACCGTCTCCAGATGATACAGGATGACCCTGACCCTAACGGGCACACGAGGAGCACATTTCCCTGATTTCAGCTTCACTACACCGGCTGCCTCTTCAATTTAGGATCCATTTCAAAAATTCTGTTATTTGCTTTTAAATCATTAAATGGCCTCGTCCCGCCGTACCTCTCATAAACCGGTCCGTGCTCTCGGGTCAGGTGATCAGCTAACCCTAACCCATGAACCGGTCCGCGCTCTCGGGTCAGGTGATCAGCTAACCCTAACCCATGAACCGGTCCGCGCTCTCGGGTCAGGTGATCAGCTAACCCTAACCCATGAACCGGTCCGCGCTCTCGGGTCAGGTGATCAGCTAACCCTAACCCATGAACCGGTCCGCGCTCTCGGGTCAGGTGATCAGCTAACCCTAACCCATAAACCGGTCCGCGCTCTCGGGTCAGGTGATCAGCTAACCCTAACCCATGAACCGGTCCGCGCTCTCGGGTCAGGTGATCAGCTAACCCTAACCCATGAACCGGTCCGCGCTCTCGGGTCAGGTGATCAGCTAACCCTAACCCATGAACCGGTCCGCGCTCTCGGGTCAGGTGATCAGCTAACCCTAACCCATGAACCGGTCCGCGCTCTCGGGTCAGGTGATCAGCTAACCCTAACCCATGAACCGGTCCGCGCTCTCGGGTCAGGTGATCAGCTAACCCTAACCCATAAACCGGTCCGCGCTCTCGGGTCAGGTGATCAGCTAACCCTAACCCATGAACCGGTCCGCGCTCTCGGGTCAGGTGATCAGCTAACCCTAACCCATGAACCGGTCCGCGCTCTCGGGTCAGGTGATCAGCTAACCCTAACCCATGAACCGGTCCGCGCTCTCGGGTCAGGTGATCAGCTAACCCTAACCCATAAACCGGTCCGCGCTCTCGGGTCAGGTGATCAGCTAACCCTAACCCATGAACCGGTCCGCGCTCTCGGGTCAGGTGATCAGCTAACCCTAACCCATAAACCGGTCCGCGCTCTCGGGTCAGGTGATCAGCTAACCCTAACCCATGAACCGGTCCGCGCTCTCGGGTCAGGTGATCAGCTAACCCTAACCCATGAACCGGTCCGCGCTCTCGGGTCAGGTGATCAGCTAACCCTAACCCATAAACCGGTCCGCGCTCTCGGGTCAGGTGATCAGCTAACCCTAACCCATGAACCGGTCCGCGCTCTCGGGTCAGGTGATCAGCTAACCCTAACCCATAAACCGGTCCGCGCTCTCGGGTCAGGTGATCAGCTAACCCTAACCCATGAACCGGTCCGCGCTCTCGGGTCAGGTGATCAGCTAACCCTAACCCATGAACCGGTCCGCGCTCTCGGGTCAGGTGATCAGCTAACCCTAACCCATGAACCGGTCCGCGCTCTCGGGTCAGGTGATCAGCTAACCCTAACCCATGAACCGGTCCGTGCTCTCGGGTCAGGTGATCAGCTAACCCTAACCCATGAACCGGTCCGCGCTCTCGGGTCAGGTGATCAGCTAACCCTAACCCATAAACCGGTCCGCGCTCTCGGGTCAGGTGATCAGCTAACCCTAACCCATGAACCGGTCCGCGCTCTCGGGTCAGGTGATCAGCTAACCCTAACCCATGAACCGGTCCGCGCTCTCGGGTCAGGTGATCAGCTAACCCTAACCCATGAACCGGTCCGCGCTCTCGGGTCAGGTGATCAGCTAACCCTAACCCATGAACCGGTCCGTGCTCTCGGGTCAGGTGATCAGCTAACCCTAACCCATGAACCGGTCCGCGCTCTCGGGTCAGGTGATCAGCTAACCCTAACCCATGAACCGGTCCGCGCTGTCGGGTCAGGTGATCAGCTAACCCTAACCCATGAACCGGTCCGTGCTCTCGGGTCAGGTGATCAGCTAACCCTAACCCATGAACCGGTCCGCGCTGTCGGGTCAGGTGATCAGCTAACCCTAACCCATGAACCGGTCCGCGCTCTCGGGTCAGGTGATCAGCTAACCCTAACCCATGAACCGGTCCGCGCTGTCGGGTCAGGTGATCAGCTAACCCTAACCCATGAACCGGTCCGCGCTCTCGGGTCAGGTGATCAGCTAACCCTAACCCATAAACCGGTCCGCGCTCTCGGGTCAGGTGATCAGCTAACCCTAACCCATAAACCGGTCCGCGCTCTCGGGTCAGGTGATCAGCTAACCCTAACCCATGAACCGGTCCGCGCTCTCGGGTCAGGTGATCAGCTAACCCTAACCCATGAACCGGTCCGCGCTCTCGGGTCAGGTGATCAGCTAACCCTAACCCATAAACCGGTCCGCGCTCTCGGGTCAGGTGATCAGCTAACCCTAACCCATGAACCGGTCCGCGCTCTCGGGTCAGGTGATCAGCTAACCCTAACCCATGAACCGGTCCGCGCTCTCGGGTCAGGTGATCAGCTAACCCTAACCCATAAACCGGTCCGCGCTCTCGGGTCAGGTGATCAGCTAACCCTAACCCATAAACCGGTCCGCGCTCTCGGGTCAGGTGATCAGCTAACCCTAACCCATGAACCGGTCCGCGCTCTCGGGTCAGGTGATCAGCTAACCCTAACCCATGAACCGGTCCGCGCTCTCGGGTCAGGTGATCAGCTAACCCTAACCCATAAACCGGTCCGCGCTCTCGGGTCAGGTGATCAGCTAACCCTAACCCATGAACCGGTCCGCGCTCTCGGGTCAGGTGATCAGCTAACCCTAACCCATGAACCGGTCCGCGCTCTCGGGTCAGGTGATCAGCTAACCCTAACCCATGAACCGGTCCGCGCTCTCGGGTCAGGTGATCAGCTAACCCTAACCCATAAACCGGTCCGCGCTCTCGGGTCA
>NC_142779.1:0-2500 GCF_988280905.1 Pimephales promelas | reverse complement strand
TAGGGTTAGGGTTAGGGTTAGGGTTAGGGTTAGGGTTAGGGTTAGGGTTAGGGTTAGGGTTAGGGTTAGGGTTAGGGTTAGGGTTAGGGTTAGGGTTAGGGTTAGGGTTAGGGTTAGGGTTAGGGTTAGGGTTAGGGTTAGGGTTAGGGTTAGGGTTAGGGTTAGGGTTAGGGTTAGGGTTAGGGTTAGGGTTAGGGTTAGGGTTAGGGTTAGGGTTAGGGTTAGGGTTAGGGTTAGGGTTAGGGTTAGGGTTAGGGTTAGGGTTAGGGTTAGGGTTAGGGTTAGGGTTAGGGTTAGGGTTAGGGTTAGGGTTAGGGTTAGGGTTAGGGTTAGGGTTAGGGTTAGGGTTAGGGTTAGGGTTAGGGTTAGGGTTAGGGTTAGGGTTAGGGTTAGGGTTAGGGTTAGGGTTAGGGTTAGGGTTAGGGTTAGGGTTAGGGTTAGGGTTAGGGTTAGGGTTAGGGTTAGGGTTAGGGTTAGGGTTAGGGTTAGGGTTAGGGTTAGGGTTAGGGTTAGGGTTAGGGTTAGGGTTAGGGTTAGGGTTAGGGTTAGGGTTAGGGTTAGGGTTAGGGTTAGGGTTAGGGTTAGGGTTAGGGTTAGGGTTAGGGTTAGGGTTAGGGTTAGGGTTAGGGTTAGGGTTAGGGTTAGGGTTAGGGTTAGGGTTAGGGTTAGGGTTAGGGTTAGGGTTAGGGTTAGGGTTAGGGTTAGGGTTAGGGTTAGGGTTAGGGTTAGGGTTAGGGTTAGGGTTAGGGTTAGGGTTAGGGTTAGGGTTAGGGTTAGGGTTAGGGTTAGGGTTAGGGTTAGGGTTAGGGTTAGGGTTAGGGTTAGGGTTAGGGTTAGGGTTAGGGTTAGGGTTAGGGTTAGGGTTAGGGTTAGGGTTAGGGTTAGGGTTAGGGTTAGGGTTAGGGTTAGGGTTAGGGTTAGGGTTAGGGTTAGGGTTAGGGTTAGGGTTAGGGTTAGGGTTAGGGTTAGGGTTAGGGTTAGGGTTAGGGTTAGGGTTAGGGTTAGGGTTAGGGTTAGGGTTAGGGTTAGGGTTAGGGTTAGGGTTAGGGTTAGGGTTAGGGTTAGGGTTAGGGTTAGGGTTAGGGTTAGGGTTAGGGTTAGGGTTAGGGTTAGGGTTAGGGTTAGGGTTAGGGTTAGGGTTAGGGTTAGGGTTAGGGTTAGGGTTAGGGTTAGGGTTAGGGTTAGGGTTAGGGTTAGGGTTAGGGTTAGGGTTAGGGTTAGGGTTAGGGTTAGGGTTAGGGTTAGGGTTAGGGTTAGGGTTAGGGTTAGGGTTAGGGTTAGGGTTAGGGTTAGGGTTAGGGTTAGGGTTAGGGTTAGGGTTAGGGTTAGGGTTAGGGTTAGGGTTAGGGTTAGGGTTAGGGTTAGGGTTAGGGTTAGGGTTAGGGTTAGGGTTAGGGTTAGGGTTAGGGTTAGGGTTAGGGTTAGGGTTAGGGTTAGGGTTAGGGTTAGGGTTAGGGTTAGGGTTAGGCCTAGGGTTAGGCCTAGGCCTAGGGTTGCCTGCCTGCCTGCCTGCCTGCCTGCCTGCCTGCCTGCCTGCCTGCCTGCCTGCCTGCCTGCCTGCCTGCCTGCCTGCCTGCCTGCCTGCCTGCCTGCCTGCCTGCCTGCCTGCCTGCCTGCCTGCCTGCCTGCCTGCCTGCCTGCCTGCCTGCCTGCCTGCCTGCCTGCCTGCCTGCCTGCCTGCCTGCCTGCCTGCCTGCCTGCCTGCCTGCCTGCCTGCCTGCCTGCCTGCCTGCCCTGCCTGCCTGCCTGCCTGCCTGCCTGCCTGCCTGCCTGCCTGCCTGCCTGCCTGCCTGCCTGCCTGCCTGCCTGCCTGCCTGCCTGCCTGCCTGCCTGCCTGCCTGCCTGCCTGCCTGCCTGCCTGCCTGCCTGCGGTTAGGGTTAGGGTTAGGGTTAGGGTTAGGGTTAGGGTTAGGGTTAGGGTTAGGGTTAGGGTTAGGGTTAGGGTTAGGGTTAGGGTTAGGGTTAGGGTTAGGGTTAGGGTTAGGGTTAGGGTTAGGGTTAGGGTTAGGGTTAGGGTTAGGGTTAGGGTTAGGGTTAGGGTTAGGGTTAGGGTTAGGGTTAGGGTTAGGGTTAGGGTTAGGGTTAGGGTTAGGGTTAGGGTTAGGGTTAGGGTTAGGGTTAGGGTTAGGGTTAGGGTTAGGGTTAGGGTTAGGGTTAGGGTTAGGGTTAGGGTTAGGGTTAGGGTTAGGGTTAGGGTTAGGGTTAGGGTTAGGGTTAGGGTTAGGGTTAGGGTTAGGGTTAGGGTTAGGGTTAGGGTTAGGGTTAGGGTTAGGGTTAGGGTTAGGGTTAGGGTTAGGGTTAGGGTTAGGGTTAGGGTTAGGGTTAGGGTTAGGGTTAGGGTTAGGGTTAGGGTTAGGGTTAGGGTTAGGGTTAGGGTTAGGGTTAGGGTTAGGGTTAGGGTTAGGGTTAGGGTTAGGGTTAGGGTTAGGGTTAGGGTTAGGGTTAGGGTTAGGGTTAGGGTTAGGGTTAGGGTTAGGGTTAGGGTTAGGGTTAGGGTTAG
>NC_142778.1:38170071-38173160 GCF_988280905.1 Pimephales promelas | reverse complement strand
ACGTATTGCCTAACCCTAACCCTAACCCTAACCCTAACCCTAACCCTAACCCTAACCCTAACCCTAACCCTAACCCTAACCCTAACCCTAACCCTAACCCTAACCCTAACCCTAACCCTAACCCTAACCCTAACCCTAACCCTAACCCTAACCCTAACCCTAACCCTAACCCTAACCCTAACCCTAACCCTAACCCTAACCCTAACCCTAACCCTAACCCTAACCCTAACCCTAACCCTAACCCTAACCCTAACCCTAACCCTAACCCTAACCCTAACCCTAACCCTAACCCTAACCCTAACCCTAACCCTAACCCTAACCCTAACCCTAACCCTAACCCTAACCCTAACCCTAACCCTAACCCTAACCCTAACCCTAACCCTAACCCTAACCCTAACCCTAACCCTAACCCTAACCCTAACCCTAACCCTAACCCTAACCCTAACCCTAACCCTAACCCTAACCCTAACCCTAACCCTAACCCTAACCCTAACCCTAACCCTAACCCTAACCCTAACCCTAACCCTAACCCTAACCCTAACCCTAACCCTAACCCTAACCCTAACCCTAACCCTAACCCTAACCCTAACCCTAACCCTAACCCTAACCCTAACCCTAACCCTAACCCTAACCCTAACCCTAACCCTAACCCTAACCCTAACCCTAACCCTAACCCTAACCCTAACCCTAACCCTAACCCTAACCCTAACCCTAACCCTAACCCTAACCCTAACCCTAACCCTAACCCTAACCCTAACCCTAACCCTAACCCTAACCCTAACCCTAACCCTAACCCTAACCCTAACCCTAACCCTAACCCTAACCCTAACCCTAACCCTAACCCTAACCCTAACCCTAACCCTAACCCTAACCCTAACCCTAACCCTAACCCTAACCCTAACCCTAACCCTAACCCTAACCCTAACCCTAACCCTAACCCTAACCCTAACCCTAACCCTAACCCTAACCCTAACCCTAACCCTAACCCTAACCCTAACCCTAACCCTAACCCTAACCCTAACCCTAACCCTAACCCTAACCCTAACCCTAACCCTAACCCTAACCCTAACCCTAACCCTAACCCTAACCCTAACCCTAACCCTAACCCTAACCCTAACCCTAACCCTAACCCTAACCCTAACCCTAACCCTAACCCTAACCCTAACCCTAACCCTAACCCTAACCCTAACCCTAACCCTAACCCTAACCCTAACCCTAACCCTAACCCTAACCCTAACCCTAACCCTAACCCTAACCCTAACCCTAACCCTAACCCTAACCCTAACCCTAACCCTAACCCTAACCCTAACCCTAACCCTAACCCTAACCCTAACCCTAACCCTAACCCTAACCCTAACCCTAACCCTAACCCTAACCCTAACCCTAACCCTAACCCTAACCCTAACCCTAACCCTAACCCTAACCCTAACCCTAACCCTAACCCTAACCCTAACCCTAACCCTAACCCTAACCCTAACCCTAACCCTAACCCTAACCCTAACCCTAACCCTAACCCTAACCCTAACCCTAACCCTAACCCTAACCCTAACCCTAACCCTAACCCTAACCCTAACCCTAACCCTAACCCTAACCCTAACCCTAACCCTAACCCTAACCCTAACCCTAACCCTAACCCTAACCCTAACCCTAACCCTAACCCTAACCCTAACCCTAACCCTAACCCTAACCCTAACCCTAACCCTAACCCTAACCCTAACCCTAACCCTAACCCTAACCCTAACCCTAACCCTAACCCTAACCCTAACCCTAACCCTAACCCTAACCCTAACCCTAACCCTAACCCTAACCCTAACCCTAACCCTAACCCTAACCCTAACCCTAACCCTAACCCTAACCCTAACCCTAACCCTAACCCTAACCCTAACCCTAACCCTAACCCTAACCCTAACCCTAACCCTAACCCTAACCCTAACCCTAACCCTAACCCTAACCCTAACCCTAACCCTAACCCTAACCCTAACCCTAACCCTAACCCTAACCCTAACCCTAACCCTAACCCTAACCCTAACCCTAACCCTAACCCTAACCCTAACCCTAACCCTAACCCTAACCCTAACCCTAACCCTAACCCTAACCCTAACCCTAACCCTAACCCTAACCCTAACCCTAACCCTAACCCTAACCCTAACCCTAACCCTAACCCTAACCCTAACCCTAACCCTAACCCTAACCCTAACCCTAACCCTAACCCTAACCCTAACCCTAACCCTAACCCTAACCCTAACCCTAACCCTAACCCTAACCCTAACCCTAACCCTAACCCTAACCCTAACCCTAACCCTAACCCTAACCCTAACCCTAACCCTAACCCTAACCCTAACCCTAACCCTAACCCTAACCCTAACCCTAACCCTAACCCTAACCCTAACCCTAACCCTAACCCTAACCCTAACCCTAACCCTAACCCTAACCCTAACCCTAACCCTAACCCTAACCCTAACCCTAACCCTAACCCTAACCCTAACCCTAACCCTAACCCTAACCCTAACCCTAACCCTAACCCTAACCCTAACCCTAACCCTAACCCTAACCCTAACCCTAACCCTAACCCTAACCCTAACCCTAACCCTAACCCTAACCCTAACCCTAACCCTAACCCTAACCCTAACCCTAACCCTAACCCTAACCCTAACCCTAACCCTAACCCTAACCCTAACCCTAACCCTAACCCTAACCCTAACCCTAACCCTAACCCTAACCCTAACCCTAACCCTAACCCTAACCCTAACCCTAACCCTAACCCTAACCCTAACCCTAACCCTAACCCTAACCCTAACCCTAACCCTAACCCTAACCCTAACCCTAACCCTAACCCTAACCCTAACCCTAACCCTAACCCTAACCCTAACCCTAACCCTAACCCTAACCCTAACCCTAACCCTAACCCTAACCCTAACCCTAACCCTAACCCTAACCCTAACCCTAACCCTAACCCTAACCCTAACCCTAACCCTAACCCTAACCCTAACCCTAACCCTAACCCTAACCCTAACCCTAACCCTAACCCTAACCCTAACCCTAACCCTAACCCTAACCCTAACCCTAACCCTAACCCTAACCCTAACCCT
>NC_142778.1:38040071-38162571 GCF_988280905.1 Pimephales promelas | reverse complement strand
AATTAGTATATGGGCGGAGTTTCAGCTCTCTAGGACCAATAATAAGGGGGGTGACAATACCAAAACTAGACACCTGGTGGCGCTAGAGATCCCAAACCACTTGCAATCGACTCCCCGCCCACTAATTAGTATATGGGCGGAGTTTCAGCAACGTGGGCCCCCGGGAACCAGGAGAAATGGGGGGGGGGCTCATGAGCCCGGGGGCTCATCTTCGCATTTTACCCTATTACCTAACCCTAACCCTAACCCTAACCCTAACCCTAACCCTAACCCTAACCCTAACCCTAACCCTAACCCTCTAACCCTAACCCTAACCCTAACCCTAACCCTAACCCTAACCCTAACCCTAACCCTAACCTAACCCTAACCCTAACCCTAACCCTAACCCTAACCCTAACCCTAACCCTAACCCTAACCCTAACCCTAACTCCACCCCTAACTCCACCCCTAACTCCACCCCTAACTCCACCCCTAGCCCTTCCTGGGCGGAGCTATAAGGTCACTTCCGGGTATTTTTGGAGTGCCAATAACTCCCGACTGGAACATCGTAGAGACATCAGAGTAGACTCATTCGAAAGGTCTTCGAAAACCCTTTCCAATGACGCCCTATTTATATCACTGACAACTTCCGGGGCGGAGCTATGGCACAATATATATTCGCGTATCAAAAAAATATCTCGGCCTAGGAAGGTCGCAGCGACACAAACGAGGTGTCGTTGGAAAGCACTCGCCGAGACCTTTCCAATGACACCAATCACGAGTCGTTTCGACTTTCCTACACCGAGATAATTTTTGGATACATGATTACGTTTGGTCCCCTAGCTCCTCCCCCAAAGCTCAGAATGACACAAGTCTGGTATCATCTTAAAGCACTCATTCAGACCTCACGGTTGACCCATCCCATGGTTCGATACGACCTTCCCTTTAGGAGATATGACCACTTCCGTTTTACACTTTGGGTGGCTATATGTCATGAACTATACGTCACACAGACATGGGGCGGGGCTCATTTGAAAGGTGGGAACAAACCCTTTCGAATGATACCAATTGTATGTCGCTGGCACCTATCTGGGCGGAGCTATAAGGTCTCCTGGCCTGGTGTGGTGTCATCCCACCTACAAAAAACACAAGTCCCACCTCCAAAAAAAAAAAAACACAAGTCCCACCCCCCAAAAAACACAAGTCCCACCCACAAAAAACACAAGTCCCACCTCCAAAAAACACAAGTCCCACCTCCAAAAAACACAAGTCCCAACCCCAAAAAACACAAGTCCCACCTCCAAAAAAAAAAAAAAAAACACAAGTCCAACCTACAAAAAAAAAAAAAAAAAAAAAAACAAGTCCCACCCAAAAAAAACACAAGTCCCACCCAAAAAAAACACAAGTCCCACCTCCAAAAAAAAAAAAAAAAACACAAGTCCAACCTACAAAAAAAAAAAAAAAAAAAAAAACAAGTCCCACCCAAAAAAAACACAAGTCCCACCCAAAAAAAACACAAGTCCCACCTCCAAAAAACACAAGTCCAACCTTAAAAAAAAAAAAAAAAAAAAAAAAAAAAACACAAGTCCAACCTACAAAAAAAAAAAAAAACACAAGTCCCACCCAAAAAAAACACAAGTCCCACCCAAAAAAAACACAAGTCCCACCTCCAAAAAAAACACAAGTCCCAACCCCAAAAACACAAGTCCCACCCACTGAAACTGTGAAAGTCAACCCTATTTGCAGTACCATATCTTGTCCCCTGGTGGCGCTAGAGATCCCAAACCACTTGCAATCGACTCCCCGCCCCCGAATTAGTATATGGGCGGAGTTTCAGCCACGTGGGCCCCCGGGAACCAGGAGAAATGAGGGGGGGCTCATGAGCCCGGGGGCTCATCTTCGCATTTTACCCTACCATATCTCGGCCCCTGGTGGCGCTAGAGATTCCAAACCACTTCCAATCGACTCCCCGCCCACAAATTAGTATATGGGCGGAGTTTCAGCTCTCTAGGACCAATAATAAGGGGGGTGACAATACCAAAACTAGACACCTGGTGGCGCTAGAGATCCCAAACCACTTGCAATCGACTCCCCGCCCACTAATTAGTATATGGGCGGAGTTTCAGCAACGTGGGCCCCCGGGAACCAGGAGAAATGGGGGGGGGGCTCATGAGCCCGGGGGCTCATCTTCGCATTTTACCCTATTACCTAACCCTAACCCTAACCCTAACCCTAACCCTAACCCTAACCCTAACCCTCTAACCCTAACCCTAACCCTAACCCTAACCCTAACCCTAACCCTAACCCTAACCCTAACCTAACCCTAACCCTAACCCTAACCCTAACCCTAACCCTAACCCTAACCCTAACCCTAACCCTAACTCCACCCCTAACTCCACCCCTAACTCCACCCCTAACTCCACCCCTAGCCCTTCCTGGGCGGAGCTATAAGGTCACTTCCGGGTATTTTTGGAGTGCCAATAACTCCCGACTGGAACATCGTAGAGACATCAGAGTAGACTCATTCGAAAGGTCTTCGAAAACCCTTTCCAATGACGCCCTATTTATATCACTGACAACTTCCGGGGCGGAGCTATGGCACAATATATATTCGCGTATCAAAAAAATATCTCGGCCTAGGAAGGTCGCAGCGACACAAACGAGGTGTCGTTGGAAAGCACTCGCCGAGACCTTTCCAATGACACCAATCACGAGTCGTTTCGACTTTCCTACACCGAGATAATTTTTGGATACATGATTACGTTTGGTCCCCTAGCTCCTCCCCCAAAGCTCAGAATGACACAAGTCTGGTATCATCTTAAAGCACTCATTCAGACCTCACGGTTGACCCATCCCATGGTTCGATACGACCTTCCCTTTAGGAGATATGACCACTTCCGTTTTACACTTTGGGTGGCTATATGTCATGAACTATACGTCACACAGACATGGGGCGGGGCTCATTTGAAAGGTGGGAACAAACCCTTTCGAATGATACCAATTGTATGTCGCTGGCACCTATCTGGGCGGAGCTATAAGGTCTCCTGGCCTGGTGTGGTGTCATCCCACCTACAAAAAACACAAGTCCCACCTCCAAAAAAAAAAAAACACAAGTCCCACCCCCCAAAAAACACAAGTCCCACCCACAAAAAACACAAGTCCCACCTCCAAAAAACACAAGTCCCACCTCCAAAAAACACAAGTCCCAACCCCAAAAAACACAAGTCCCACCTCCAAAAAAAAAAAAAAAAACACAAGTCCAACCTACAAAAAAAAAAAAAAAAAAAAAAACAAGTCCCACCCAAAAAAAACACAAGTCCCACCCAAAAAAAACACAAGTCCCACCTCCAAAAAAAAAAAAAAAAACACAAGTCCAACCTACAAAAAAAAAAAAAAAAAAAAAAACAAGTCCCACCCAAAAAAAACACAAGTCCCACCCAAAAAAAACACAAGTCCCACCTCCAAAAAACACAAGTCCAACCTTAAAAAAAAAAAAAAAAAAAAAAAAAAAAAACACAAGTCCAACCTACAAAAAAAAAAAAAAACACAAGTCCCACCCAAAAAAAACACAAGTCCCACCCAAAAAAAACACAAGTCCCACCTCCAAAAAAAACACAAGTCCCAACCCCAAAAACACAAGTCCCACCCACTGAAACTGTGAAAGTCAACCCTATTTGCAGTACCATATCTTGTCCCCTGGTGGCGCTAGAGATCCCAAACCACTTGCAATCGACTCCCCGCCCCCGAATTAGTATATGGGCGGAGTTTCAGCCACGTGGGCCCCCGGGAACCAGGAGAAATGAGGGGGGGCTCATGAGCCCGGGGGCTCATCTTCGCATTTTACCCTACCATATCTCGGCCCCTGGTGGCGCTAGAGATTCCAAACCACTTCCAATCGACTCCCCGCCCACAAATTAGTATATGGGCGGAGTTTCAGCTCTCTAGGACCAATAATAAGGGGGGTGACAATACCAAAACTAGACACCTGGTGGCGCTAGAGATCCCAAACCACTTGCAATCGACTCCCCGCCCACTAATTAGTATATGGGCGGAGTTTCAGCAACGTGGGCCCCCGGGAACCAGGAGAAATGGGGGGGGGGCTCATGAGCCCGGGGGCTCATCTTCGCATTTTACCCTATTACCTAACCCTAACCCTAACCCTAACCCTAACCCTAACCCTAACCCTAACCCTAACCCTAACCCTAACCCTCTAACCCTAACCCTAACCCTAACCCTAACCCTAACCCTAACCCTAACCCTAACCCTAACCTAACCCTAACCCTAACCCTAACCCTAACCCTAACCCTAACCCTAACCCTAACCCTAACCCTAACCCTAACTCCACCCCTAACTCCACCCCTAACTCCACCCCTAACTCCACCCCTAGCCCTTCCTGGGCGGAGCTATAAGGTCACTTCCGGGTATTTTTGGAGTGCCAATAACTCCCGACTGGAACATCGTAGAGACATCAGAGTAGACTCATTCGAAAGGTCTTCGAAAACCCTTTCCAATGACGCCCTATTTATATCACTGACAACTTCCGGGGCGGAGCTATGGCACAATATATATTCGCGTATCAAAAAAATATCTCGGCCTAGGAAGGTCGCAGCGACACAAACGAGGTGTCGTTGGAAAGCACTCGCCGAGACCTTTCCAATGACACCAATCACGAGTCGTTTCGACTTTCCTACACCGAGATAATTTTTGGATACATGATTACGTTTGGTCCCCTAGCTCCTCCCCCAAAGCTCAGAATGACACAAGTCTGGTATCATCTTAAAGCACTCATTCAGACCTCACGGTTGACCCATCCCATGGTTCGATACGACCTTCCCTTTAGGAGATATGACCACTTCCGTTTTACACTTTGGGTGGCTATATGTCATGAACTATACGTCACACAGACATGGGGCGGGGCTCATTTGAAAGGTGGGAACAAACCCTTTCGAATGATACCAATTGTATGTCGCTGGCACCTATCTGGGCGGAGCTATAAGGTCTCCTGGCCTGGTGTGGTGTCATCCCACCTACAAAAAACACAAGTCCCACCTCCAAAAAAAAAAAAACACAAGTCCCACCCCCCAAAAAACACAAGTCCCACCCACAAAAAACACAAGTCCCACCTCCAAAAAACACAAGTCCCACCTCCAAAAAACACAAGTCCCAACCCCAAAAAACACAAGTCCCACCTCCAAAAAAAAAAAAAAAAACACAAGTCCAACCTACAAAAAAAAAAAAAAAAAAAAAAACAAGTCCCACCCAAAAAAAACACAAGTCCCACCCAAAAAAAACACAAGTCCCACCTCCAAAAAAAAAAAAAAAAACACAAGTCCAACCTACAAAAAAAAAAAAAAAAAAAAAAACAAGTCCCACCCAAAAAAAACACAAGTCCCACCCAAAAAAAACACAAGTCCCACCTCCAAAAAACACAAGTCCAACCTTAAAAAAAAAAAAAAAAAAAAAAAAAAAAACACAAGTCCAACCTACAAAAAAAAAAAAAAACACAAGTCCCACCCAAAAAAAACACAAGTCCCACCCAAAAAAAACACAAGTCCCACCTCCAAAAAAAACACAAGTCCCAACCCCAAAAACACAAGTCCCACCCACTGAAACTGTGAAAGTCAACCCTATTTGCAGTACCATATCTTGTCCCCTGGTGGCGCTAGAGATCCCAAACCACTTGCAATCGACTCCCCGCCCCCGAATTAGTATATGGGCGGAGTTTCAGCCACGTGGGCCCCCGGGAACCAGGAGAAATGAGGGGGGGCTCATGAGCCCGGGGGCTCATCTTCGCATTTTACCCTACCATATCTCGGCCCCTGGTGGCGCTAGAGATTCCAAACCACTTCCAATCGACTCCCCGCCCACAAATTAGTATATGGGCGGAGTTTCAGCTCTCTAGGACCAATAATAAGGGGGGTGACAATACCAAAACTAGACACCTGGTGGCGCTAGAGATCCCAAACCACTTGCAATCGACTCCCCGCCCACTAATTAGTATATGGGCGGAGTTTCAGCAACGTGGGCCCCCGGGAACCAGGAGAAATGGGGGGGGGGCTCATGAGCCCGGGGGCTCATCTTCGCATTTTACCCTATTACCTAACCCTAACCCTAACCCTAACCCTAACCCTAACCCTAACCCTAACCCTCTAACCCTAACCCTAACCCTAACCCTAACCCTAACCCTAACCCTAACCCTAACCCTAACCTAACCCTAACCCTAACCCTAACCCTAACCCTAACCCTAACCCTAACCCTAACCCTAACCCTAACCCTAACTCCACCCCTAACTCCACCCCTAACTCCACCCCTAACTCCACCCCTAGCCCTTCCTGGGCGGAGCTATAAGGTCACTTCCGGGTATTTTTGGAGTGCCAATAACTCCCGACTGGAACATCGTAGAGACATCAGAGTAGACTCATTCGAAAGGTCTTCGAAAACCCTTTCCAATGACGCCCTATTTATATCACTGACAACTTCCGGGGCGGAGCTATGGCACAATATATATTCGCGTATCAAAAAAATATCTCGGCCTAGGAAGGTCGCAGCGACACAAACGAGGTGTCGTTGGAAAGCACTCGCCGAGACCTTTCCAATGACACCAATCACGAGTCGTTTCGACTTTCCTACACCGAGATAATTTTTGGATACAT
Source organism: Pimephales promelas (assembly GCF_988280905.1). Taxonomy (NCBI): domain Eukaryota; kingdom Metazoa; phylum Chordata; class Actinopteri; order Cypriniformes; family Leuciscidae; genus Pimephales; species Pimephales promelas. The sequence goes on along the minus strand of NC_142778.1, from coordinate 38,155,939 downwards.
GATTACGTTTGGTCCCCTAGCTCCTCCCCCAAAGCTCAGAATGACACAAGTCTGGTATCATCTTAAAGCACTCATTCAGACCTCACGGTTGACCCATCCCATGGTTCGATACGACCTTCCCTTTAGGAGATATGACCACTTCCGTTTTACACTTTGGGTGGCTATATGTCATGAACTATACGTCACACAGACATGGGGCGGGGCTCATTTGAAAGGTGGGAACAAACCCTTTCGAATGATACCAATTGTATGTCGCTGGCACCTATCTGGGCGGAGCTATAAGGTCTCCTGGCCTGGTGTGGTGTCATCCCACCTACAAAAAACACAAGTCCCACCTCCAAAAAAAAAAAAACACAAGTCCCACCCCCCAAAAAACACAAGTCCCACCCACAAAAAACACAAGTCCCACCTCCAAAAAACACAAGTCCCACCTCCAAAAAACACAAGTCCCAACCCCAAAAAACACAAGTCCCACCTCCAAAAAAAAAAAAAAAAACACAAGTCCAACCTACAAAAAAAAAAAAAAAAAAAAAAACAAGTCCCACCCAAAAAAAACACAAGTCCCACCCAAAAAAAACACAAGTCCCACCTCCAAAAAAAAAAAAAAAAACACAAGTCCAACCTACAAAAAAAAAAAAAAAAAAAAAAACAAGTCCCACCCAAAAAAAACACAAGTCCCACCCAAAAAAAACACAAGTCCCACCTCCAAAAAACACAAGTCCAACCTTAAAAAAAAAAAAAAAAAAAAAAAAAAAAAACACAAGTCCAACCTACAAAAAAAAAAAAAAACACAAGTCCCACCCAAAAAAAACACAAGTCCCACCCAAAAAAAACACAAGTCCCACCTCCAAAAAAAACACAAGTCCCAACCCCAAAAACACAAGTCCCACCCACTGAAACTGTGAAAGTCAACCCTATTTGCAGTACCATATCTTGTCCCCTGGTGGCGCTAGAGATCCCAAACCACTTGCAATCGACTCCCCGCCCCCGAATTAGTATATGGGCGGAGTTTCAGCCACGTGGGCCCCCGGGAACCAGGAGAAATGAGGGGGGGCTCATGAGCCCGGGGGCTCATCTTCGCATTTTACCCTACCATATCTCGGCCCCTGGTGGCGCTAGAGATTCCAAACCACTTCCAATCGACTCCCCGCCCACAAATTAGTATATGGGCGGAGTTTCAGCTCTCTAGGACCAATAATAAGGGGGGTGACAATACCAAAACTAGACACCTGGTGGCGCTAGAGATCCCAAACCACTTGCAATCGACTCCCCGCCCACTAATTAGTATATGGGCGGAGTTTCAGCAACGTGGGCCCCCGGGAACCAGGAGAAATGGGGGGGGGGCTCATGAGCCCGGGGGCTCATCTTCGCATTTTACCCTATTACCTAACCCTAACCCTAACCCTAACCCTAACCCTAACCCTAACCCTAACCCTAACCCTAACCCTAACCCTCTAACCCTAACCCTAACCCTAACCCTAACCCTAACCCTAACCCTAACCCTAACCCTAACCTAACCCTAACCCTAACCCTAACCCTAACCCTAACCCTAACCCTAACCCTAACCCTAACCCTAACCCTAACTCCACCCCTAACTCCACCCCTAACTCCACCCCTAACTCCACCCCTAGCCCTTCCTGGGCGGAGCTATAAGGTCACTTCCGGGTATTTTTGGAGTGCCAATAACTCCCGACTGGAACATCGTAGAGACATCAGAGTAGACTCATTCGAAAGGTCTTCGAAAACCCTTTCCAATGACGCCCTATTTATATCACTGACAACTTCCGGGGCGGAGCTATGGCACAATATATATTCGCGTATCAAAAAAATATCTCGGCCTAGGAAGGTCGCAGCGACACAAACGAGGTGTCGTTGGAAAGCACTCGCCGAGACCTTTCCAATGACACCAATCACGAGTCGTTTCGACTTTCCTACACCGAGATAATTTTTGGATACATGATTACGTTTGGTCCCCTAGCTCCTCCCCCAAAGCTCAGAATGACACAAGTCTGGTATCATCTTAAAGCACTCATTCAGACCTCACGGTTGACCCATCCCATGGTTCGATACGACCTTCCCTTTAGGAGATATGACCACTTCCGTTTTACACTTTGGGTGGCTATATGTCATGAACTATACGTCACACAGACATGGGGCGGGGCTCATTTGAAAGGTGGGAACAAACCCTTTCGAATGATACCAATTGTATGTCGCTGGCACCTATCTGGGCGGAGCTATAAGGTCTCCTGGCCTGGTGTGGTGTCATCCCACCTACAAAAAACACAAGTCCCACCTCCAAAAAAAAAAAAACACAAGTCCCACCCCCCAAAAAACACAAGTCCCACCCACAAAAAACACAAGTCCCACCTCCAAAAAACACAAGTCCCACCTCCAAAAAACACAAGTCCCAACCCCAAAAAACACAAGTCCCACCTCCAAAAAAAAAAAAAAAAACACAAGTCCAACCTACAAAAAAAAAAAAAAAAAAAAAACAAGTCCCACCCAAAAAAAACACAAGTCCCACCCAAAAAAAACACAAGTCCCACCTCCAAAAAAAAAAAAAAAAACACAAGTCCAACCTACAAAAAAAAAAAAAAAAAAAAAAACAAGTCCCACCCAAAAAAAACACAAGTCCCACCCAAAAAAAACACAAGTCCCACCTCCAAAAAACACAAGTCCAACCTTAAAAAAAAAAAAAAAAAAAAAAAAAAAAACACAAGTCCAACCTACAAAAAAAAAAAAAAACACAAGTCCCACCCAAAAAAAACACAAGTCCCACCCAAAAAAAACACAAGTCCCACCTCCAAAAAAAACACAAGTCCCAACCCCAAAAACACAAGTCCCACCCACTGAAACTGTGAAAGTCAACCCTATTTGCAGTACCATATCTTGTCCCCTGGTGGCGCTAGAGATCCCAAACCACTTGCAATCGACTCCCCGCCCCCGAATTAGTATATGGGCGGAGTTTCAGCCACGTGGGCCCCCGGGAACCAGGAGAAATGAGGGGGGGCTCATGAGCCCGGGGGCTCATCTTCGCATTTTACCCTACCATATCTCGGCCCCTGGTGGCGCTAGAGATTCCAAACCACTTCCAATCGACTCCCCGCCCACAAATTAGTATATGGGCGGAGTTTCAGCTCTCTAGGACCAATAATAAGGGGGGTGACAATACCAAAACTAGACACCTGGTGGCGCTAGAGATCCCAAACCACTTGCAATCGACTCCCCGCCCACTAATTAGTATATGGGCGGAGTTTCAGCAACGTGGGCCCCCGGGAACCAGGAGAAATGGGGGGGGGGCTCATGAGCCCGGGGGCTCATCTTCGCATTTTACCCTATTACCTAACCCTAACCCTAACCCTAACCCTAACCCTAACCCTAACCCTAACCCTCTAACCCTAACCCTAACCCTAACCCTAACCCTAACCCTAACCCTAACCCTAACCCTAACCTAACCCTAACCCTAACCCTAACCCTAACCCTAACCCTAACCCTAACCCTAACCCTAACCCTAACCCTAACTCCACCCCTAACTCCACCCCTAACTCCACCCCTAACTCCACCCCTAGCCCTTCCTGGGCGGAGCTATAAGGTCACTTCCGGGTATTTTTGGAGTGCCAATAACTCCCGACTGGAACATCGTAGAGACATCAGAGTAGACTCATTCGAAAGGTCTTCGAAAACCCTTTCCAATGACGCCCTATTTATATCACTGACAACTTCCGGGGCGGAGCTATGGCACAATATATATTCGCGTATCAAAAAAATATCTCGGCCTAGGAAGGTCGCAGCGACACAAACGAGGTGTCGTTGGAAAGCACTCGCCGAGACCTTTCCAATGACACCAATCACGAGTCGTTTCGACTTTCCTACACCGAGATAATTTTTGGATACATGATTACGTTTGGTCCCCTAGCTCCTCCCCCAAAGCTCAGAATGACACAAGTCTGGTATCATCTTAAAGCACTCATTCAGACCTCACGGTTGACCCATCCCATGGTTCGATACGACCTTCCCTTTAGGAGATATGACCACTTCCGTTTTACACTTTGGGTGGCTATATGTCATGAACTATACGTCACACAGACATGGGGCGGGGCTCATTTGAAAGGTGGGAACAAACCCTTTCGAATGATACCAATTGTATGTCGCTGGCACCTATCTGGGCGGAGCTATAAGGTCTCCTGGCCTGGTGTGGTGTCATCCCACCTACAAAAAACACAAGTCCCACCTCCAAAAAAAAAAAAACACAAGTCCCACCCCCCAAAAAACACAAGTCCCACCCACAAAAAACACAAGTCCCACCTCCAAAAAACACAAGTCCCACCTCCAAAAAACACAAGTCCCAACCCCAAAAAACACAAGTCCCACCTCCAAAAAAAAAAAAAAAAACACAAGTCCAACCTACAAAAAAAAAAAAAAAAAAAAAAACAAGTCCCACCCAAAAAAAACACAAGTCCCACCCAAAAAAAACACAAGTCCCACCTCCAAAAAAAAAAAAAAAAACACAAGTCCAACCTACAAAAAAAAAAAAAAAAAAAAAAACAAGTCCCACCCAAAAAAAACACAAGTCCCACCCAAAAAAAACACAAGTCCCACCTCCAAAAAACACAAGTCCAACCTTAAAAAAAAAAAAAAAAAAAAAAAAAAAAAACACAAGTCCAACCTACAAAAAAAAAAAAAAACACAAGTCCCACCCAAAAAAAACACAAGTCCCACCCAAAAAAAACACAAGTCCCACCTCCAAAAAAAACACAAGTCCCAACCCCAAAAACACAAGTCCCACCCACTGAAACTGTGAAAGTCAACCCTATTTGCAGTACCATATCTTGTCCCCTGGTGGCGCTAGAGATCCCAAACCACTTGCAATCGACTCCCCGCCCCCGAATTAGTATATGGGCGGAGTTTCAGCCACGTGGGCCCCCGGGAACCAGGAGAAATGAGGGGGGGCTCATGAGCCCGGGGGCTCATCTTCGCATTTTACCCTACCATATCTCGGCCCCTGGTGGCGCTAGAGATTCCAAACCACTTCCAATCGACTCCCCGCCCACAAATTAGTATATGGGCGGAGTTTCAGCTCTCTAGGACCAATAATAAGGGGGGTGACAATACCAAAACTAGACACCTGGTGGCGCTAGAGATCCCAAACCACTTGCAATCGACTCCCCGCCCACTAATTAGTATATGGGCGGAGTTTCAGCAACGTGGGCCCCCGGGAACCAGGAGAAATGGGGGGGGGGCTCATGAGCCCGGGGGCTCATCTTCGCATTTTACCCTATTACCTAACCCTAACCCTAACCCTAACCCTAACCCTAACCCTAACCCTAACCCTCTAACCCTAACCCTAACCCTAACCCTAACCCTAACCCTAACCCTAACCCTAACCCTAACCTAACCCTAACCCTAACCCTAACCCTAACCCTAACCCTAACCCTAACCCTAACCCTAACCCTAACCCTAACTCCACCCCTAACTCCACCCCTAACTCCACCCCTAACTCCACCCCTAGCCCTTCCTGGGCGGAGCTATAAGGTCACTTCCGGGTATTTTTGGAGTGCCAATAACTCCCGACTGGAACATCGTAGAGACATCAGAGTAGACTCATTCGAAAGGTCTTCGAAAACCCTTTCCAATGACGCCCTATTTATATCACTGACAACTTCCGGGGCGGAGCTATGGCACAATATATATTCGCGTATCAAAAAAATATCTCGGCCTAGGAAGGTCGCAGCGACACAAACGAGGTGTCGTTGGAAAGCACTCGCCGAGACCTTTCCAATGACACCAATCACGAGTCGTTTCGACTTTCCTACACCGAGATAATTTTTGGATACATGATTACGTTTGGTCCCCTAGCTCCTCCCCCAAAGCTCAGAATGACACAAGTCTGGTATCATCTTAAAGCACTCATTCAGACCTCACGGTTGACCCATCCCATGGTTCGATACGACCTTCCCTTTAGGAGATATGACCACTTCCGTTTTACACTTTGGGTGGCTATATGTCATGAACTATACGTCACACAGACATGGGGCGGGGCTCATTTGAAAGGTGGGAACAAACCCTTTCGAATGATACCAATTGTATGTCGCTGGCACCTATCTGGGCGGAGCTATAAGGTCTCCTGGCCTGGTGTGGTGTCATCCCACCTACAAAAAACACAAGTCCCACCTCCAAAAAAAAAAAAACACAAGTCCCACCCCCCAAAAAACACAAGTCCCACCCACAAAAAACACAAGTCCCACCTCCAAAAAACACAAGTCCCACCTCCAAAAAACACAAGTCCCAACCCCAAAAAACACAAGTCCCACCTCCAAAAAAAAAAAAAAAAACACAAGTCCAACCTACAAAAAAAAAAAAAAAAAAAAAAACAAGTCCCACCCAAAAAAAACACAAGTCCCACCCAAAAAAAACACAAGTCCCACCTCCAAAAAAAAAAAAAAAAACACAAGTCCAACCTACAAAAAAAAAAAAAAAAAAAAAAACAAGTCCCACCCAAAAAAAACACAAGTCCCACCCAAAAAAAACACAAGTCCCACCTCCAAAAAACACAAGTCCAACCTTAAAAAAAAAAAAAAAAAAAAAAAAAAAAACACAAGTCCAACCTACAAAAAAAAAAAAAAACACAAGTCCCACCCAAAAAAAACACAAGTCCCACCCAAAAAAAACACAAGTCCCACCTCCAAAAAAAACACAAGTCCCAACCCCAAAAACACAAGTCCCACCCACTGAAACTGTGAAAGTCAACCCTATTTGCAGTACCATATCTTGTCCCCTGGTGGCGCTAGAGATCCCAAACCACTTGCAATCGACTCCCCGCCCCCGAATTAGTATATGGGCGGAGTTTCAGCCACGTGGGCCCCCGGGAACCAGGAGAAATGAGGGGGGGCTCATGAGCCCGGGGGCTCATCTTCGCATTTTACCCTACCATATCTCGGCCCCTGGTGGCGCTAGAGATTCCAAACCACTTCCAATCGACTCCCCGCCCACAAATTAGTATATGGGCGGAGTTTCAGCTCTCTAGGACCAATAATAAGGGGGGTGACAATACCAAAACTAGACACCTGGTGGCGCTAGAGATCCCAAACCACTTGCAATCGACTCCCCGCCCACTAATTAGTATATGGGCGGAGTTTCAGCAACGTGGGCCCCCGGGAACCAGGAGAAATGGGGGGGGGGCTCATGAGCCCGGGGGCTCATCTTCGCATTTTACCCTATTACCTAACCCTAACCCTAACCCTAACCCTAACCCTAACCCTAACCCTAACCCTCTAACCCTAACCCTAACCCTAACCCTAACCCTAACCCTAACCCTAACCCTAACCCTAACCTAACCCTAACCCTAACCCTAACCCTAACCCTAACCCTAACCCTAACCCTAACCCTAACCCTAACCCTAACTCCACCCCTAACTCCACCCCTAACTCCACCCCTAACTCCACCCCTAGCCCTTCCTGGGCGGAGCTATAAGGTCACTTCCGGGTATTTTTGGAGTGCCAATAACTCCCGACTGGAACATCGTAGAGACATCAGAGTAGACTCATTCGAAAGGTCTTCGAAAACCCTTTCCAATGACGCCCTATTTATATCACTGACAACTTCCGGGGCGGAGCTATGGCACAATATATATTCGCGTATCAAAAAAATATCTCGGCCTAGGAAGGTCGCAGCGACACAAACGAGGTGTCGTTGGAAAGCACTCGCCGAGACCTTTCCAATGACACCAATCACGAGTCGTTTCGACTTTCCTACACCGAGATAATTTTTGGATACATGATTACGTTTGGTCCCCTAGCTCCTCCCCCAAAGCTCAGAATGACACAAGTCTGGTATCATCTTAAAGCACTCATTCAGACCTCACGGTTGACCCATCCCATGGTTCGATACGACCTTCCCTTTAGGAGATATGACCACTTCCGTTTTACACTTTGGGTGGCTATATGTCATGAACTATACGTCACACAGACATGGGGCGGGGCTCATTTGAAAGGTGGGAACAAACCCTTTCGAATGATACCAATTGTATGTCGCTGGCACCTATCTGGGCGGAGCTATAAGGTCTCCTGGCCTGGTGTGGTGTCATCCCACCTACAAAAAACACAAGTCCCACCTCCAAAAAAAAAAAAACACAAGTCCCACCCCCCAAAAAACACAAGTCCCACCCACAAAAAACACAAGTCCCACCTCCAAAAAACACAAGTCCCACCTCCAAAAAACACAAGTCCCAACCCCAAAAAACACAAGTCCCACCTCCAAAAAAAAAAAAAAAAACACAAGTCCAACCTACAAAAAAAAAAAAAAAAAAAAAAAACAAGTCCCACCCAAAAAAAACACAAGTCCCACCCAAAAAAAACACAAGTCCCACCTCCAAAAAAAAAAAAAAAAACACAAGTCCAACCTACAAAAAAAAAAAAAAAAAAAAAAACAAGTCCCACCCAAAAAAAACACAAGTCCCACCCAAAAAAAACACAAGTCCCACCTCCAAAAAACACAAGTCCAACCTTAAAAAAAAAAAAAAAAAAAAAAAAAAAAAACACAAGTCCAACCTACAAAAAAAAAAAAAACACAAGTCCCACCCAAAAAAAACACAAGTCCCACCCAAAAAAAACACAAGTCCCACCTCCAAAAAAAACACAAGTCCCAACCCCAAAAACACAAGTCCCACCCACTGAAACTGTGAAAGTCAACCCTATTTGCAGTACCATATCTTGTCCCCTGGTGGCGCTAGAGATCCCAAACCACTTGCAATCGACTCCCCGCCCCCGAATTAGTATATGGGCGGAGTTTCAGCCACGTGGGCCCCCGGGAACCAGGAGAAATGAGGGGGGGCTCATGAGCCCGGGGGCTCATCTTCGCATTTTACCCTACCATATCTCGGCCCCTGGTGGCGCTAGAGATTCCAAACCACTTCCAATCGACTCCCCGCCCACAAATTAGTATATGGGCGGAGTTTCAGCTCTCTAGGACCAATAATAAGGGGGGTGACAATACCAAAACTAGACACCTGGTGGCGCTAGAGATCCCAAACCACTTGCAATCGACTCCCCGCCCACTAATTAGTATATGGGCGGAGTTTCAGCAACGTGGGCCCCCGGGAACCAGGAGAAATGGGGGGGGGGCTCATGAGCCCGGGGGCTCATCTTCGCATTTTACCCTATTACCTAACCCTAACCCTAACCCTAACCCTAACCCTAACCCTAACCCTAACCCTCTAACCCTAACCCTAACCCTAACCCTAACCCTAACCCTAACCCTAACCCTAACCCTAACCTAACCCTAACCCTAACCCTAACCCTAACCCTAACCCTAACCCTAACCCTAACCCTAACCCTAACCCTAACTCCACCCCTAACTCCACCCCTAACTCCACCCCTAACTCCACCCCTAGCCCTTCCTGGGCGGAGCTATAAGGTCACTTCCGGGTATTTTTGGAGTGCCAATAACTCCCGACTGGAACATCGTAGAGACATCAGAGTAGACTCATTCGAAAGGTCTTCGAAAACCCTTTCCAATGACGCCCTATTTATATCACTGACAACTTCCGGGGCGGAGCTATGGCACAATATATATTCGCGTATCAAAAAAATATCTCGGCCTAGGAAGGTCGCAGCGACACAAACGAGGTGTCGTTGGAAAGCACTCGCCGAGACCTTTCCAATGACACCAATCACGAGTCGTTTCGACTTTCCTACACCGAGATAATTTTTGGATACATGATTACGTTTGGTCCCCTAGCTCCTCCCCCAAAGCTCAGAATGACACAAGTCTGGTATCATCTTAAAGCACTCATTCAGACCTCACGGTTGACCCATCCCATGGTTCGATACGACCTTCCCTTTAGGAGATATGACCACTTCCGTTTTACACTTTGGGTGGCTATATGTCATGAACTATACGTCACACAGACATGGGGCGGGGCTCATTTGAAAGGTGGGAACAAACCCTTTCGAATGATACCAATTGTATGTCGCTGGCACCTATCTGGGCGGAGCTATAAGGTCTCCTGGCCTGGTGTGGTGTCATCCCACCTACAAAAAACACAAGTCCCACCTCCAAAAAAAAAAAAACACAAGTCCCACCCCCCAAAAAACACAAGTCCCACCCACAAAAAACACAAGTCCCACCTCCAAAAAACACAAGTCCCACCTCCAAAAAACACAAGTCCCAACCCCAAAAAACACAAGTCCCACCTCCAAAAAAAAAAAAAAAAACACAAGTCCAACCTACAAAAAAAAAAAAAAAAAAAAAAACAAGTCCCACCCAAAAAAAACACAAGTCCCACCCAAAAAAAACACAAGTCCCACCTCCAAAAAAAAAAAAAAAAACACAAGTCCAACCTACAAAAAAAAAAAAAAAAAAAAAAACAAGTCCCACCCAAAAAAAACACAAGTCCCACCCAAAAAAAACACAAGTCCCACCTCCAAAAAACACAAGTCCAACCTTAAAAAAAAAAAAAAAAAAAAAAAAAAAAACACAAGTCCAACCTACAAAAAAAAAAAAAAACACAAGTCCCACCCAAAAAAAACACAAGTCCCACCCAAAAAAAACACAAGTCCCACCTCCAAAAAAAACACAAGTCCCAACCCCAAAAACACAAGTCCCACCCACTGAAACTGTGAAAGTCAACCCTATTTGCAGTACCATATCTTGTCCCCTGGTGGCGCTAGAGATCCCAAACCACTTGCAATCGACTCCCCGCCCCCGAATTAGTATATGGGCGGAGTTTCAGCCACGTGGGCCCCCGGGAACCAGGAGAAATGAGGGGGGGCTCATGAGCCCGGGGGCTCATCTTCGCATTTTACCCTACCATATCTCGGCCCCTGGTGGCGCTAGAGATTCCAAACCACTTCCAATCGACTCCCCGCCCACAAATTAGTATATGGGCGGAGTTTCAGCTCTCTAGGACCAATAATAAGGGGGGTGACAATACCAAAACTAGACACCTGGTGGCGCTAGAGATCCCAAACCACTTGCAATCGACTCCCCGCCCACTAATTAGTATATGGGCGGAGTTTCAGCAACGTGGGCCCCCGGGAACCAGGAGAAATGGGGGGGGGGCTCATGAGCCCGGGGGCTCATCTTCGCATTTTACCCTATTACCTAACCCTAACCCTAACCCTAACCCTAACCCTAACCCTAACCCTAACCCTCTAACCCTAACCCTAACCCTAACCCTAACCCTAACCCTAACCCTAACCCTAACCCTAACCTAACCCTAACCCTAACCCTAACCCTAACCCTAACCCTAACCCTAACCCTAACCCTAACCCTAACTCCACCCCTAACTCCACCCCTAACTCCACCCCTAACTCCACCCCTAGCCCTTCCTGGGCGGAGCTATAAGGTCACTTCCGGGTATTTTTGGAGTGCCAATAACTCCCGACTGGAACATCGTAGAGACATCAGAGTAGACTCATTCGAAAGGTCTTCGAAAACCCTTTCCAATGACGCCCTATTTATATCACTGACAACTTCCGGGGCGGAGCTATGGCACAATATATATTCGCGTATCAAAAAAATATCTCGGCCTAGGAAGGTCGCAGCGACACAAACGAGGTGTCGTTGGAAAGCACTCGCCGAGACCTTTCCAATGACACCAATCACGAGTCGTTTCGACTTTCCTACACCGAGATAATTTTTGGATACATGATTACGTTTGGTCCCCTAGCTCCTCCCCCAAAGCTCAGAATGACACAAGTCTGGTATCATCTTAAAGCACTCATTCAGACCTCACGGTTGACCCATCCCATGGTTCGATACGACCTTCCCTTTAGGAGATATGACCACTTCCGTTTTACACTTTGGGTGGCTATATGTCATGAACTATACGTCACACAGACATGGGGCGGGGCTCATTTGAAAGGTGGGAACAAACCCTTTCGAATGATACCAATTGTATGTCGCTGGCACCTATCTGGGCGGAGCTATAAGGTCTCCTGGCCTGGTGTGGTGTCATCCCACCTACAAAAAACACAAGTCCCACCTCCAAAAAAAAAAAAACACAAGTCCCACCCCCCAAAAAACACAAGTCCCACCCACAAAAAACACAAGTCCCACCTCCAAAAAACACAAGTCCCACCTCCAAAAAACACAAGTCCCAACCCCAAAAAACACAAGTCCCACCTCCAAAAAAAAAAAAAAAAACACAAGTCCAACCTACAAAAAAAAAAAAAAAAAAAAAAACAAGTCCCACCCAAAAAAAACACAAGTCCCACCCAAAAAAAACACAAGTCCCACCTCCAAAAAAAAAAAAAAAAACACAAGTCCAACCTACAAAAAAAAAAAAAAAAAAAAAAACAAGTCCCACCCAAAAAAAACACAAGTCCCACCCAAAAAAAACACAAGTCCCACCTCCAAAAAACACAAGTCCAACCTTAAAAAAAAAAAAAAAAAAAAAAAAAAAAAACACAAGTCCAACCTACAAAAAAAAAAAAAAACACAAGTCCCACCCAAAAAAAACACAAGTCCCACCCAAAAAAAACACAAGTCCCACCTCCAAAAAAAACACAAGTCCCAACCCCAAAAACACAAGTCCCACCCACTGAAACTGTGAAAGTCAACCCTATTTGCAGTACCATATCTTGTCCCCTGGTGGCGCTAGAGATCCCAAACCACTTGCAATCGACTCCCCGCCCCCGAATTAGTATATGGGCGGAGTTTCAGCCACGTGGGCCCCCGGGAACCAGGAGAAATGAGGGGGGGCTCATGAGCCCGGGGGCTCATCTTCGCATTTTACCCTACCATATCTCGGCCCCTGGTGGCGCTAGAGATTCCAAACCACTTCCAATCGACTCCCCGCCCACAAATTAGTATATGGGCGGAGTTTCAGCTCTCTAGGACCAATAATAAGGGGGGTGACAATACCAAAACTAGACACCTGGTGGCGCTAGAGATCCCAAACCACTTGCAATCGACTCCCCGCCCACTAATTAGTATATGGGCGGAGTTTCAGCAACGTGGGCCCCCGGGAACCAGGAGAAATGGGGGGGGGGCTCATGAGCCCGGGGGCTCATCTTCGCATTTTACCCTATTACCTAACCCTAACCCTAACCCTAACCCTAACCCTAACCCTAACCCTAACCCTAACCCTAACCTCTAACCCTAACCCTAACCCTAACCTAACCCTTCTAACCCTAACCCTAACCCTAACCCTAACCTAACCCTAACCCTAACTCTAACCCTAACTCTAACCCTAACCCTAACCCTAACCCTAACCCTAACCCTAACCCTAACCCTAACCCTAACCCTAACCCTAACCCTAACCCTAACCCTAACCCTAACCCTCTAACCCTAACCCTAACCCTAACCCTAACCCTAACCCTAACCCTAACCCTAACCCTAACCTAACCCTAACCCTAACCCTAACCCTAACCCTAACCCTAACCCTAACCCTAACCCTAACCCTAACTCCACCCCTAACTCCACCCCTAACTCCACCCCTAACTCCACCCCTAGCCCTTCCTGGGCGGAGCTATAAGGTCACTTCCGGGTATTTTTGGAGTGCCAATAACTCCCGACTGGAACATCGTAGAGACATCAGAGTAGACTCATTCGAAAGGTCTTCGAAAACCCTTTCCAATGACGCCCTATTTATATCACTGACAACTTCCGGGGCGGAGCTATGGCACAATATATATTCGCGTATCAAAAAAATATCTCGGCCTAGGAAGGTCGCAGCGACACAAACGAGGTGTCGTTGGAAAGCACTCGCCGAGACCTTTCCAATGACACCAATCACGAGTCGTTTCGACTTTCCTACACCGAGATAATTTTTGGATACATGATTACGTTTGGTCCCCTAGCTCCTCCCCCAAAGCTCAGAATGACACAAGTCTGGTATCATCTTAAAGCACTCATTCAGACCTCACGGTTGACCCATCCCATGGTTCGATACGACCTTCCCTTTAGGAGATATGACCACTTCCGTTTTACACTTTGGGTGGCTATATGTCATGAACTATACGTCACACAGACATGGGGCGGGGCTCATTTGAAAGGTGGGAACAAACCCTTTCGAATGATACCAATTGTATGTCGCTGGCACCTATCTGGGCGGAGCTATAAGGTCTCCTGGCCTGGTGTGGTGTCATCCCACCTACAAAAAACACAAGTCCCACCTCCAAAAAAAAAAAAACACAAGTCCCACCCCCCAAAAAACACAAGTCCCACCCACAAAAAACACAAGTCCCACCTCCAAAAAACACAAGTCCCACCTCCAAAAAACACAAGTCCCAACCCCAAAAAACACAAGTCCCACCTCCAAAAAAAAAAAAAAAAAACACAAGTCCAACCTACAAAAAAAAAAAAAAAAAAAAAAACAAGTCCCACCCAAAAAAAACACAAGTCCCACCCAAAAAAAACACAAGTCCCACCTCCAAAAAAAAAAAAAAAAACACAAGTCCAACCTACAAAAAAAAAAAAAAAAAAAAAAACAAGTCCCACCCAAAAAAAACACAAGTCCCACCCAAAAAAAACACAAGTCCCACCTCCAAAAAACACAAGTCCAACCTTAAAAAAAAAAAAAAAAAAAAAAAAAAAAACACAAGTCCAACCTACAAAAAAAAAAAAAAACACAAGTCCCACCCAAAAAAAACACAAGTCCCACCCAAAAAAAACACAAGTCCCACCTCCAAAAAAAACACAAGTCCCAACCCCAAAAACACAAGTCCCACCCACTGAAACTGTGAAAGTCAACCCTATTTGCAGTACCATATCTTGTCCCCTGGTGGCGCTAGAGATCCCAAACCACTTGCAATCGACTCCCCGCCCCCGAATTAGTATATGGGCGGAGTTTCAGCCACGTGGGCCCCCGGGAACCAGGAGAAATGAGGGGGGGCTCATGAGCCCGGGGGCTCATCTTCGCATTTTACCCTACCATATCTCGGCCCCTGGTGGCGCTAGAGATTCCAAACCACTTCCAATCGACTCCCCGCCCACAAATTAGTATATGGGCGGAGTTTCAGCTCTCTAGGACCAATAATAAGGGGGGTGACAATACCAAAACTAGACACCTGGTGGCGCTAGAGATCCCAAACCACTTGCAATCGACTCCCCGCCCACTAATTAGTATATGGGCGGAGTTTCAGCAACGTGGGCCCCCGGGAACCAGGAGAAATGGGGGGGGGGCTCATGAGCCCGGGGGCTCATCTTCGCATTTTACCCTATTACCTAACCCTAACCCTAACCCTAACCCTAACCCTAACCCTAACCCTAACCCTAACCCTAACCCTAACCCTAACCCTAACCCTAACCCTAACCTAACCCTAACCCTAACCCTAACCCTAACCCTAACCCTAACCCTCTAACCCTAACCCTAACCCTAACCCTAACCCACTCTAACCCTAACCCTAACCCTAACCCTAACCCTAACCCTAACCCTAACCCTAACCCTAACCCTAACCCTAACCCTAACCCTAACCCTAACCCTAACTCCACCCCTAACTCCACCCCTAACTCCACCCCTAGCCCTTCCTGGGCGGAGCTATAAGGTCACTTCCGGGTATTTTTGGAGTGCCAATAACTCCTGACTGGAACATCGTAGAGACATCAGAGTAGACTCATTCGAAAGGTCTTCGAAAACCCTTTCCAATGACGCCCTATTTATATCACTGACAACTTCCGGGGCGGAGCTATGGCACAATATATATTCGCGTATCAAAAAAATATCTCGGCCTAGGAAGGTCGCAGCGACACAAACGAGGTGTCGTTGGAAAGCACTCGCCGAGACCTTTCCAATGACACCAATCACGAGTCGTTTCGACTTTCCTACACCGAGATAATTTTTGGATACATGATTACGTTTGGTCCCCTAGCTCCTCCCCCAAAGCTCAGAATGACACAAGTCTGGTGTCATCTTAAAGCACTCATTCAGACCTCACGGTTGACCCATCCCATGGTTCGATACGACCTTCCCTTTAGGAGATATGACCACTTCCGTTTTACACTTTGGGTGGCTATATCTCATGAACCATACATCACACAGACATGGGGCGGGGCTCATTTGAAAGGTGGGAACAAACCCTTTCGAATGATACCAATTGTATGTCGCTGGCACCTACCTGGGCGGAGCTATAAGGTCTCCTGGCCTGGTGTGGTGTCATCCCACCTACAAAAAACACAAGTCCCACCTCCAAAAAAAAAAAAAAAAAAAAAAAAAACACAAGTCCCACCCCCCAAAAAACACAAGTCCCACCCACAAAAAACACAAGTCCCACCTCCAAAAAATACAAGTCCCACCTCCAAAAAACACAAGTCCCACCTCCAAAAAAAAAAAAAAAAAAAAAAAACACAAGTCCCACCCCCCAAAAAACACAAGTCCCACCTCCAAAAAAAAAAAAAAAAACACAAGTCCAACCCAAAAAAAACACAAGTCCCACCTCCAAAAAAAAAAAAAAAAAAAAAAAAAAAACACAAGTCCCACCCAAAAAAAAAAAAAAAAACACAAGTCCCGACCCCAAAAAAACACAAGTCCCAACCCCAAAAACACAAGTCCCACCTCCAAAAAACACAAGTCCCACCGCCAAAAAAAAAAAAAAAAAAAAAAAAACACAAGTCCAACCCCCAAAAAAAAAAAAAAAAAAAAAAAAAAAACACAAGTCCAACCCCAAAAAAAACACAAGTCCCAACCCCAAAAAAACACAAGTCCCAACCCCAAAAACACAAGTCCCACCCACAAAAAAACACAAGTCCAACCATAGGACCAAAAATAAGGGGGGTGACAATACCATATCTCGGCCCCTGGTGGCGCTAGAGATTCCAAACCACTTCCAATCGACTCCCCGCCCACGAATTAGTATATGGGCGGAGTTTCAGCTCTCTAGTACCAAAAATAAGGGGGGTGACAATACCAAATCTAGACACCTGGTGGCGCTAGAGATCCCAAACCAAGTGCAATCGACTCCCCGCCCCCTAATTAGTATATGGGCGGAGTTTCAGCTCTCTAGGACCTATAGAACTCGAGATATAGGGGGGGGGTGACAAAACTAGGGGGTGACAGATTCGTTTTTATCCCTATACCTAACCCTAACCTAACCCTAACCCTAACCCTAACCCTAACCCTAACCCTAACCCTAACCCTAACCCTAACCCTAACCCTAACCCTAACCCTAACCCTAACCCTAACCCTAACCTCTAACCCTAACCTAACCCTAACCCTAACCCTAACCTCTTACCCCTCTTACCCCTCTTACCCCTCTTACCCCTCTTACCCCTCTTACCCCTCTTACCCCTCTTACCCCTCTTACCCCTCTTACCCCTCTTACCCCTCTTACCCCTCTTACCCCTCTTACCCCTCTTACCCCTCTTACCCCTCTTACCCCTCTTACCCCTCTTACCCCTCTTACCCCTCTTACCCCTCTTACCCCTCTTACCCCTCTTACCCCTCTTACCCCTCTTACCCCTCTTACCCCTCTTACCCCTCTTACCCCTCTTACCCCTCTTACCCCTCTTACCCCTCTTACCCCTCTTACCCCTCTTACCCCTCTTACCCCTCTTACCCCTCTTACCCCTCTTACCCCTCTTACCCCTCTTACCCCTCTTACCCCTCTTACCCCTCTTACCCCTCTTACCCCTCTTACCCCTCTTACCCCTCTTACCCCTCTTACCCCTCTTACCCCTCTTACCCCTCTTACCCCTCTTACCCCTCTTACCCCTCTTACCCCTCTTACCCCTCTTACCCCTCTTACCCCTCTTACCCCTCTTACCCCTCTTACCCCTCTTACCCCTCTTACCCCTCTTACCCCTCTTACCCCTCTTACCCCTGCAAAAAAAAATTAAAAAAATAAAAAATTTTAAAATAAATTTATTTTATTATTTTTCTGAATACAAATTATTAAACTCTTTACAATAAAACAAAAATGCATTAAAATCAATCAATGGTATAAATAAAAGTAAAAAACAAAATAAAAAAGACCAACAAAACAAAAAATAAAATCCATTAAAAGTCAATCAACAGCAAAAATAAGACATTGAAATAAAAAAAATTAAAATTAAAAAATCACAATAAAAGTCAATCAGCATAAATACAATTAAGACAAAAATAAAAAAAAACACAATTTTAAAAAAAATAAAAAAATAAAATAAAAAACACATTAAGTCAACTAACAGCATAAATAAATAAAAAAAATTTACAATAAAACAGAAACACATGGTCAATCAACAGCATAAACACAACACATTCACATCTATACATAAGGGTAAAAAATAAAATTAGCATCAAGTTACAAGTAAACTTACAAAGGAAATAGAAATATACAAAGGAAATAGAGCTATACAACAGTACTAGAAGAAATAAAAAAAATTGAAAACCGTAATAAAAAGAGGCAGCGGATGATTGGCAGCTTAATGATGTGGAGCTGGAGAGAGCTGTGACCAAGGCAGGTGCTGACAGAGGGAATCATCACAGTGGAGATAATGGACGGAATAGTGAGGCAGAACATGGCAGGAAGCCCCAACAAGGTCACACGGATGTAGGGCCATAGCACAGTTGATAAAAAAGATAGGTGGATCTTTGGTAAATGGGCCAGGCAGAACCCAGGGGACAACAGAAAGAGATGGGGATCTAGGCAGAGCTAACCCAAGGCAAGACCACTGCACTGCAGGACAGAGGCAGAATCAGAGGGGTTGAAGGAATAAGGCAAGACCCCCAATACAGCTTGAGAGATAACTGCCCATGGTGGAACGGATAGGTCGACAGAGTGAAAGTTAAGTCCGGGGCAGAGGATCAACACCTAGACGGAACTGGTAATCTGGAATACAAAGGTGGACCCAAGGTGCAATGAAGGATGAGGCAAAAGGCTGCAAGGAGCAAGCGGACACAGGCCCCATTAACTAGATAACATGGGTAGAGGAGGCGGGAGGAGCATCAATGAGAGGCTTCATGCTGAGTGAGAAGGACATCAGACTGGACTGTTTAAACAGCTGGAGGGACCGGCCAACACAGGATAATGGGTTATAAAAAAGATTATAACCTGACAAGTACTTTACAGTAATTTTGAAAATGTTTAAAAACTAAAATGAAAAACAAAACAAAGTGTAGCAAAATACAAGACAAGCTTACAACTTGCATACAAAGCTTTTCACTATAAGAAGGGGCAAACAATGGCATAAAAGGTAACAGAAAATGTAAGAAACAAGTTAAAAGTTATTTATTAACAATAAAAACAATGCTTTAAAAATAAAGATCTAAATATAAAATAAATGCAAAGACAGACAAAAGGGTCATAAAATAGAAAGTCAAATGGAACAAGAGGAGAAACCATAGTTTGTCTGTACCTTTTTTAATTAAGATAAATACAAAATTAGTACAATGTAAATAAAACACTTAAGAAAAAAAGTGTCTGCGCAGGAGGCATCCCTATATATTGTAGCTTAAGTGACTTTGATTTGCACCTGCAGTTGATAGACTCATGAGGTGTAGGGTGAAAATCAACCTTGGACAAGACCCACCCACTGAAGTACAACAGCTGAACACTTGAAAAGAAAGATCTCCAGTTTTCCAGAAGTTCATGAAAATTAATCAAGTACCCAGAAAACTCAATAACCATCCCATCGGGGAGAACAAAATTCAAACAGGCTGAATGAAATAGCAGCATCAGCCACAAATAAAAATCAGCACAAGAACATAGAGATGAATCAAAGCAAAAAAAGGGTGTAGTAAGACAGCCACTAATGCTAACATACAGAAGGCAGTCAGAATATAAACAGGCACATACATTTACAAAACGCACAAACAGTAAAGGCAAACCTTTTATAAAGTACATTTAAATACAAAATACAACTGTTCCAGAAAAATAGGAATGGGCATAAAAATGGTCAATGGGACTGGGCCATAAAACAGCACAATGGCTTACATTCAATCATAAAAAGCCAATAAAACTAAAATAGGCTTAGGGAAAATGCAAAGACAAGAGCAGTGATGGTTCAAATGCAAAGGCAAGAGATCAAAATACAAAAGATGGGAAAAACGCACAAATACAAAAAGTGCCATTGAGACCATGATAAGGACATAAGTGCAAAGACAAAATTTAAGGAGCATTAAGGCATAAAGGGTATTACAAATTTAATCTAACTCCACAAGGAACAAATATGTAAAAATTACCACTACAACAGGGCACAAAAAAGGGACTTAACTGGCAAAGGCATAAAAGGCAAACAGCAGAAATACAAACACTAAAGGGGAATAGAAACGCAAAAGGAAGAATAATCTGAGACCTGCAGCTTTTATGCTTGAGAACTTTATTTTGTTCTGTCTTAGAATAGCTTAGACAAGACCATAAAGGGCACAGAACAAAGTTTAAATAGAAGTTAGTAAATAAAATACTGTACAAAAGGGAAAAAAAGACAGACTGATTGAAATATAGAGGGCATAAAAAAAATCCTAAAATAAAAAACCTAAAATGTGCTGAAATACAAAAAACAAGGTTAAACAATACAAAGTAGCAAAAATAAGTCAAGTGGACAAAGCTGATTTAGGATGGGATGTAGAGCCAAAACACAGTCAATAAAAGGATAGGGGGGACCTTTGGTGAATGTGCCAGTTACAACTCAGTGGACAACCAACTCAGATGGAGCCATTAGAGATGGGGACCTGGGCAGAGACAAGACCACTGCACTGCAGGGCAATAACTGCCCATGGAGGACCTGATAGAGCATCAACTTAACTTTCACTCTGTCGACCTGTCTTTGGCCTCAGATTACCAGCTCCGCCATAAGTCTGGGGCTTGGCACAAAGGTGGACTCAAGGTGTAAAGGGTAAAATGAAGGATGAACCAAAGGGCTGAAAGTAGCCAACAAACACAGGCCACATTAACTAGATGACACAGGTAGAGGAGGGGGGGAGGAGCAGCATCAATGAGAGGCTGAGTGTGAAGGACATCAGACTGGATTGTCTATCCTGTGTTGGCCGGTCCCTCCAGCTATTTAATGGGAACACAAAATAAACCAAAACAGATTAGAAACCTCACAAAAACTTAAAGTAATTTTGAAAATGCAAAGAAAGGTTAAGATTCACAAATGGGGTGTTCCAAATTACACAATATGGGCACAAGTAAAGTCATAAAAGAGTAGAAACATGGGTTATGGTCCATATTTGTTTCCATGTTCTGTTTAAAGCATTTTGTTAACCTAAGTAACAAAAAAAACAAAGAAATTAAAATGAAACAAACAAAATCAAGTGCAACAAAATACAAAAAAGTAAGTTTACAACTTCAATACAAAGGTTTACAATATAAGAAAGGAAAACAATAGCATATAAGAAAGGCAAACAATAGCATAAAAAGCAGACAGAAAATGTTAGAAACCAGTGAAATGTATAATTTAAAAAATGCATTTATGGTATATTTAGGTTTTTATTTTTATTGTTTTTTTATGTTTAAGACAAAAGGGTCATAAAATAGAAAGGGATAATAAAAGGACAAAATTGATCTTAAATGGAACAAGAAGCGAAACCATAAATACAAAAATTACATTTAGTACAATATAAATAAAAACAAAAAAAATGATAAAAGAAATTGTCTTTGTGACTGGGATACACCCCTATATATATTTTAGCTCAAGTAACTTTGATTTGCACCTGCAGTTGATAGGGTTGATTTCAACCTTTCACCTCATCAGTTTAACACAAGTCAAGATCCACAAGTCAAGATCCACAAGTCCTTTGACAAGTCCCTTGTCTTTACAAGTCCCACCCACCCAATTCCAACGGTTGGACACTTTAAAAGAAGTTAATGAAAATTAATTTTCTTTTTATGTGGAGAACTAAGTACCCCATGAACCCAATAGCCATACCATCAGGGGAAGAACAAAATTCAAACAGGCTGAATGAAATCACAGCATAAAATACAAGTGACCACAACAACAGAGATGAACCAAAGCAGAAAATGGGCATGATAAGACTAATGCGAACATACAAAAGACAGCAAGAGAATAAAAACAAGTGCATAATTATGCAAAAAGTACAGACAAACCATTTGACGCAGTTCCTTTCAATGCAAAAAGTACAGACAAACCATTTGACGCAGTTCCTTTCAATACAAAATAGAACAGAGTTAAGCCTTTTTATGCCCATTCCCATTTTTCTAAAAGCATTCTATGTCCCTGTCCCATTGACTAAGACAAGGAGCATTAATTAAAGATGATTGACATTAAATCATAAAAAAACAAAAAAATAGGCTTAGGAAAAGAAGGAAAAGACAATAAAAAGGATTGAAATTAATACAAAAGATGGGAAAATGCACAAATAAAAAAAATCTTAAATACATGAGGTGAAGGTATAAATACAACAGCAGCAGTTTCAGGACTATGTTGTTTTATTATGTATACTTGTACAAAGCAAATTACTTGTACAGCTTTATAAAAGGCATTAATGTAGTGATGATTTGCAGTGACCGTACGTACAAGAATGCCATGTTCCTTCTCAGTAAGCACACACAGTCTCTCTCTGAACAGTAACATTTAAGAAGTTGGAGATATTTCATTTCAGACCATAAAAATGCAACACCTAAAAATACAATGCATTAAAATGACATTACAGTTAATACATATCTTTTTTGTTTGTTTGTTTCAAACATTTATGTATAGAATAAAATGATTGAATGTATTACATTGCTTTTTGCACCCTTACATTTGTCAATCAACAGCATAAATACAAAACATTAACATTTCTACAAAAGGGAAAAAGGAGCATGAAGCAAGGGGCAAAAAATAGGGACTTAACATTTTTTATTTTTACACTTTTGTAAAGATAATATAAAAAAAACACATAAGAAATAATGAACAAAGGCCATCATTTGACAATCAAACTTAAATGAGGGATTCGAACAGGATACTAGGACAAATCAATATAAATGATGAAAAGGAACACAAAGGCTAAAATTAAGTGGCATAAAGACACTTTTAAACTATTTTGAGAAGCACTATACAACTAAAATTGACTAAAACAAATAGGACAAGGGCATATTTACAAGTAGTTTAAAGGGAAAGGTAACAGAGGTATGGAAGTATTAAAATATTAAATAAATGCAAAGAATAGCAAACAAGCACAATATCATCAGTGCAAATAGACCAGACAAAAAAAATGGTCACAACACAAAATGAGTATTAAGAAGGGGAAAAGGGGCATAAAATGGTACAAGTGGCCAAGCCATGAATACAAAAGCAAATGTTGTCCAATCAATTTCATGACATTAATACATTCTCTTTATTAAAAAGTGCTCCTGTGTTAAAGTAACTTTTCAAAAAGTAACTTTTCAAAAAGTAACTTTTCAAAAAGTAACTTTTCAAAAAGTAACTTTTCAAAAAGTAACTTTTCAAAAAGTAACTTTTCAAAAAGTAACTTTTCAAAAAGTAACTTTTCAAAAAGTAACTTTTCAAAAAGTAACTTTTCAAAAAGTAACTTTTCAAAAAGTAACTTTTCAAAAAGTAACTTTTCAAAAAGTAACTTTTCAAAAAGTAACTTTTCAAAAAGTAACTTTTCAAAAAGTAACTTTTCAAAAAGTAACTTTTCAAAAAGTAACTTTTCAAAAAGTAACTTTTCAAAAAGTAACTTTTCAAAAAGTAACTTTTCAAAAAGTAACTTTTCAAAAAGTAACTTTTCAAAAAGTAACTTTTCAAAAAGTAACTTTTCAAAAAGTAACTTTTCAAAAAGTAACTTTTCAAAAAGTAACTTTTCAAAAAGTAACTTTTCAAAAAGTAACTTTTCAAAAAGTAACTTTTCAAAAAGTAACTTTTCAAAAAGTAACTTTTCAAAAAGTAACTTTTCAAAAAGTAACTTTTCAAAAAGTAACTTTTCAAAAAGTAACTTTTCAAAAAGTAACTTTCCAAAAAGTAACTTTCCAAAAAGTAACTTTCCAAAAAGTAACTTTCCAAAAAGTAACTTTCCAAAAAGTAACTTTCCAAAAAGTAACTTTTCAAAAAGTAACTTTCCAAAAAGTAACTTTCCAAAAAGTAACTTTCCAAAAAGTAACTTTCCAAAAAGTAACTTTCCAAAAAGTAACTTTCCAAAAAGTAACTTTCCAAAAAGTAACTTTCCAAAAAGTAACTTTCCAAAAAGTAACTTTCCAAAAAGTAACTTTCCAAAAAGTAACTTTCCAAAAAGTAACTTTCCAAAAAGTAACTTTCCAAAAAGTAACTTTCCAAAAAGTAACTTTCCAAAAAGTAACTTTCCAAAAAGTAACTTTCCAAAAAGTAACTTTTCAAAAAGTAACTTTTCAAAAAGTAACTTTCCAAAAAGTAACTTTTCAAAAAGTAACTTTCCAAAAAGTAACTTTCCAAAAAGTAACTTTCCAAAAAGTAACTTTCCAAAAAGTTTCCCACCAAAATAAAAAAATACATTAAAAGTCAAATCAAAAGCATAAATATAAAATAAAAAATAAACACATTAATTCAATCAACAGCATAAAAATAAAAAAGGAGCATTTAGTTACAACTAAACTTACAAAGGAAATAGAAATACAAAGGAAACAGAAATATACAACAGTACTAGAAGAAATTAAAAGAAATTGAAAACAGTATTAAATAAGAGACAGAGGATGATTGACATTTTGATGTGGAGCTTGAGAGAGCTGTGACCAAGGGAGGTGCTGACAGAGGGAATCACCACAGAGGAGATAATAGAGGGAATAGGGAGGCAGAACATGGCAGGAAGCCCCAACAAGGTCACCAGGATGTAGGGCCGTAGCACAGTCAATAAAAGGATAGGTGAACCTTTGGTAAATGGACCAAGCAGAACCCAGGGGACAACAAAATGAGATGGAGCCATTAGAGATGAGGATTTAGGCAGAGCTGAAGACCCAAGGCAAGACCACTGCACTGCAGGACAGAACCACAGAGGTTGAAGGAATAAGGCAAGACCCCCGATAGAGCTTGAGGGATAACTGCCCATGGTGGAACTGATAGGTCGACAGAGTGAAAGTTAAGTCCGGGGCTTGGCACAAAAACTAAAATGAAAAACAAAACAAAGTGCAACAAAATACAAGACAAGTTTACAACTTTCATACAAAGCTTTACAATATAAGAAGGGGCAAACAATGGCATAAAAGGTAACAGAATGTAAGAAACAAGTTAAAAGGTATTTATTAACAATAAAAACAATGCTTTAAAATAAAGATCTAAATATAAAATAAATGCAAAGACAGACAAAAGGGTCATAAAATAGAAAGTCAAATGAAACGAGGACAAACCATAGTTTGGTTGTCCCTTTAATTAAGATAAATACAAAATTAGTACAATGTAAATAAAACGCTTAAGAAAAAAAGTGTCTGCACAGGAGGCATCCCTATATATTGCGTGGGAGGCATCCCTATATATTGTAGCTTAAGTGACTTTGATTTGCACCTGCAGTTGATACTCATGAGGTGTAGGGTGAAAATCAACCTTGGACAAGACCCACCCACTGAAGTACAACAGCTGAACACTTGAAAAGAAAGATCTCCAGTTTTCCAGAAGTTCATGAAAATAAATCAAGTACCCAGAAAACTCAATAACCATCCCATCGGGGAGAACAAAATTCAAACAGGCTGAATGAAATAGCAGCATCAGGCACAAATAAAAATCAGCACAAGAACATAGAGATGAATCAAAGCAGAAAAAGGGTGTAGTAAGACAGCCACTAATGCGAACATACAGAAGGCAGTCAGAATATAAACAGGCACATACATTTACAAAACACACAAACAGTAAAGGCAAACCTTTTATAAAGTACATTTAAATACAACTGTTCCAGATAAATAGGAATGGGCATAAAAATGGTCAATGGGACTGGGCCATAAAACAGCACAATGGCTTACAAGGCAAGGAGCATAAATTAAAGATATATGGAAAACATTCAATCATAAAAAGCCAATAAAACTAAAATAGGCTTAGGGAAAATGCAAAGACAAGAGCAGTGATAGTTCAAATGCAAAGGCAAGAGATCAAAATACAAAAGATGGGGAAAATGCACAAATGCAAAAAGTGCCATTGAGACCATGATAAGGACATAAGTGCAGAGACAAAATTTAAGGAGCATTAAGGCATAAAGGGTATTACAAATTTAATCTAACACCACAAGGAAAAAATATGTAAAAATCACTACAACAGGGCAAAAAAAGGGACTTAACTGGCAAAGGCATAAAAGGCAAACAGCAGAAATACAAACACTAAAGGGCAATAGGAATGCAAAAGGAAGAATAATCTGAGACGTGCAGCTTTTATGCTTAACAACTTTATTTTGTTCTGTCTTAGAATAGCTTAGACAAGACCATAAATGGCACAGAACAAAGTTTAAATAGAAGTTAGTAAATAAAATACTGTACAAAAGGGAAAAAAAGACAGACTGATTGAAATATAGAGGGCATAAAAAATCCTAAAATAAAAAACCTAAAATGTGCTAAAATACAAAAAACAAGGTTAAACAATACAAAGTAGCAAAAATAAGTCAAGTGGACAAAGCTGATTTAGGATGGGATGTAGAGCCAAAACACAGTCAATAAAATGATAGGGGGGACCTTTGGTGAATGTGCCAGTTACAACCAACTCAGATGGAGCCATTAGAGATGGGGACCTGGGCAGAGACAAGACCACTGCACTGCAGGGCAATAACTGCCCATGGAGGACCTGATAGAGCATCAACCTAACTTTCACTCTGTCGACCTGTTTTTGGCCTCAGATTACCAGCTCCGCCATAAGTCTGGAGCTTGGCACAAAGGTGGACTCAAGGTGTAAAGGGTAAAATGAAGGATGAACCAAAGGGCTGAAAGTAGCCAACAAACACAGGCCACATTAACTAGATGACACAGGTAGAGGAGGGGGGGAGGAGCAGCATCAATGAGAGGCTGAGTGTGAAGGACATCAGACTGGATTGTCTATCCTGTGTTGGCCGGTCCCTCCAGATGTTTAATGGGAACACAAAATAAACCAAAACATATTATAAACCTCACAAAAACTTAAAGTAATTTTGAAAATGCAAAAAAAGGTTACGATTCACAAATGGGGTGTTCCAAATTACACAATATGGGCACAAGTAAAGTCATAAAAGAGTAGAAACACGGTTTATGGTCCATATTTGTTTCCATGTTCTGTTTAAAGCCTTTTGTTAACCTAAGTAAAAAAAAAACAAATAAATTAAAATGAAAACAAAATCAAGTGCAACAAAATACAAAAAAAGTAAGTTTACAACTTCAGTACAAAGCTTTACAATATAAGAAAGGAAAACAATAGCATATAAGAAAGGCAAACAAGCAGACAGAAAATGTTAGAAACCAGTGAAAGAAATATATTTTTAAAAAATGCATTTATGGTATATTTAGGTTTTTATTTTTATTGTTTTTTTATGTTATTTGAGACAAAAGGGTCATAAAATAGAAAGGGATAATAAAAGGACAAAATTGATCTTCAATGGAACAAGAGGCGAAACCATAAATACAAAAATTACATTTAGTACAATATAAATAAAAACAAAACTGAAAAAAGAAATTGTCTTTGTGAGTGGGCTACACCCCTATATATTGTAGCTCAAGTAACTTTGATTTGCACCTGCAGTTGATTGATGAGGTGAAGGGTTGAAATCAACCCTGGACAAGTCAGTCTAACACAAGTCAAGATCCACAAGTCCTTTGACGAGTCCCTTGTCTTTACAAGTCCCACCCACCCAATTCCAACAATTGAACACTTAAAAAGAAACTTCATTTTCATTAACTTCTGTTAATGTGGAGAACCAAGTACCCCATGAACCCGATAGCCATACCATCAGGGGAAGAACAAAATTCAAACAGGCTGAATGAAATCGCAGCATTAAATACAAGTGACCACAACAACAGAGATGAACCAAAGCAGAAAATGGGCATGATAAGACTAATGCGAACATACAAAAGACAGTAAGAGAATAACAAGTGCATAATTATGCAAAAAGTACAGACAAACCATTTGACGCAGTTCCTTTCAATACAAAATAGAACAGGGTAAAGGCTTTTTATGCCCTGTCCCATTGACTAAGACCAGGAGCATTAATAAAAGATGGAAGACATTAAATCAAACGGAAAAAAAATAGGCTTAGGAAAAAAAGGGAAAGACAAGAAAAAGGAATGAAATTAATACAAAAGATGGGAAAAATGCACCGATACAAAAAGTGCCATTGTGACAAAAAAAAAAAAAATCTTAAATACATGAGGTTAAGGCATAAATACAACAGCAGCAGTTTCGGGACTGTGTTTTATAAAGCTGTACAAGTAATTTGCTTTATACAAGTATAAATAATAAAAGGCATTAATGTAGTGAAGATTTGCAGTGACTGTACGTACAAGAATGCCATGTTCCTTCTCAGAAAGCCCACAGTCTCTCTCTGAACAGTAACATTTAAGAAGTTGGAGATATTTAATTTCAGACCATAAAAATGCAAGACCTAAAACTACAATGCATTAAAATGACAGTACAGTTATTGCATATCTTTTTTTTGTTTGTTTCAAAACATTTATGTATAGAAGAAAATGATTGCCTGTTGTATTCCCTTACATTTGTCAATGTAATACATTCAATCAACAGCATAAATACAAAACATTAACATTTCTACAAAAGGGAAAAAGGAGCATGAAGCAAGGGGCACAAAAATAGGGACTTTTTACAAAAGTGTAAAAATACACAATTTTAAAGACAAATTCAAAAAACACATAAGAAATAATAAACAAATGCCATCATTTGACAATCAAACTTAAATGAGGGATTCGAAGAGGATACTAGGACAAATCAATATAAATGATGAAAAGGAACACAAAGGCTAAAATTAAGTGGCATAAAGACACTTTTAAACTATTTTGAGAAGCACTATACAAACAAAAATTGACTAAAACATAGGACAAGGGCATATTAACAAGTAGTTTAAAGGGAAAGGTAACAGAGGTAAGGAAGTATTAAAAGATTAAATAAATGCAAAGAATAGCAAACCAAAAGCACAATATCATCAGTGCAAATAGACCAGAAAAAAATGGTCATAACACAAAATGAGTATTAAGAAAGGGGAAACGGGCTTAAAAATGGTACAAGTGTCCAAGCCATAAATACAAAAGCAAATGTTGTCAAATCAATTTCATGACATTAATAAATTCTCTTTTTTTAAAAAGTGCTCCTGTGCTACAGAGACAATAGAAGGCATTATCCACACAAGTCAAGACCCACACAAGTCAAGACCCACAAAACTCAAGATCAACACAAGTCAAACACAAGTCAGGATCCACACAAGTCAAACACAAGTCAGGATCCGCACAAGTCAAACACAAGTCAAGACCCACAAGTCAAGATCAACACAAATCAAACAAGTCAAGATCCACACAAGTGAAACACAAGTCAAGCACAAGTCAAGCACCACAAGTCAAACACAAGTCAAGATCAACACAAGTCAAACAAGTCAAGATCCACTCAAGTCAAGACCCACACAAGTCAAACACAAGTCAGGATCCACACAAGTGAAACACAAGTCAAACACAAGTCAAGACCAACACAAGTCAAACAAGTCAAGATCCACTCAAGTCAAACACAAGTCAAGACCCACAAGTCAAGCACAAGTCAAGATCAACACAAGTCAAACAAGTCAAGACCCACAAGTCAAGACCCACAAGTCAAACAAGTCAAGACCCACACAAGTCAGGATCCACACAAGTCAAACACAAGTCAAGACCCACAAGTCAAGATCCACACAAGTCAACACAACACAAGTCATGGCCCACACAATTCAAACACAAGTCAAGACCCACACAAGTCAGGATCCACACAAGTCAAACACAAGTCAAACACAAGTCAAGACCCACAAGTCAAGATTCACACAAGTCAACATCAACACAAGTCAAGGCCCACACAAGTCAAGATCAACACAAGTCAAACACAAGTCAAGACCCACAAGTCAAGATCCACACAAGTTAAACACAAGTCAAGATCAACACAAGTCAAACACAAGTCAAGACCCACAAGTCAAGATCCACACAAGTCAAACACAAGTCAAGACCCACAAGTCAAACACAAGTCAAGACCCAAACAAATCAAACAAGTCAAGATCCACTCAAGTCAAACAAGTCAAGATGCACACAAGTCAAACCCCATCAGCATAAAATAGTCAATTGGACAGGAACATAGAACAGCATAATAACTAACATTAAAATAGCATAAATGAAAGATGGATGGAAGACATTAAAATCATAAACAAAAAACAACAGGCTTTGAAAAACAATTGGCTTAGAAAAAAAATGCAAAGACAAGAGAAAGAAATAAAATAAATGCAAACTATAGGAAAATGCACAAATATAAAATTGTAAATTTTGAAAAAGTACGTCACGGGGTGACAAAATCCAACTTTGTCCCTAACAAAGCGGAACTAATGTTCGCCGTGATTGCCTCCCGCCGGACCCAAAAAAAAAGGAACACCGGGCTAGTTCCAGGGTAGCGCAAAAAAAATCCCCGAAAATGGGGTGATCAGCCAAACGTCACTGGCAGCTGTGCATGGGGAGTAAAGCTTCGCGATTGGGACACATTGCGATTAGAGGAGTATAAAAGGAGGAAGTACAGACCAAACGGGGCATTGTTTTGGGAGAAGTGTTTTTAGAGAAAGTGTGAGCCGTGGTGAAGAGGAAGTGGGGCCGGCGAACGGGCACAGTGCTGTGAGTTGGGAGAAAGAGCAGGCTGATTCAACGAGAAGGAGGTAACAATGGGACAGAAGATCATTTGTGAGAGATTATGAGTAGTTCAAATCAATTTCCATCCTTCTCTCTTGTGTCTGTGGGACCTCTTGATGTGAATGCCAGTTCAGAAGAAGGGCGACGGCCATATATGAGTATTTTCCACTGAGTGCTGAATTGTTGAGATGAAGGGATGTGATGCACTGTTTGCTGTGTGAAGTGTAAACCTAAACCCCTGGATGTCCACTTCTTACCGGAGTTTTCCATCACATTCTGACTGCATAAGAAGAGGCTAACATTGTTGTACTTCACAGACCATTGAGTGTATTTATCTGGCAGCCCACTGTGAAGAGAGACACGTAGTGAACGCTTAACTGACTGCTTTGCAGTGAAACCTCCAGCCGTAAGTTCTCTGTCTGTCACTTAAAGAAGAGGATTACGTACCTGTATGCTCACCTGTCTGCATTGCAGTGAAGCTCCCCACTGTAAGCTCTGTGTCTGTTGGCCCTGCAAGTGAATTCAAGTTTGTTTGTATGGTCCTTTCACAATACTTGTTTCAAAGCAGCTTTACAGAAAGTGCATTACAGAAAAGTACATAGAAAATTACATTTAGATAATCATGTAATATTGAGGGCAGAACATATCACCAGCATTGAGTAGTCTCTCCACAGGCATCGAGTCATCTTTCACAGGTGTTGAGTCGTCTCTTCACAGGCATTTAGTCTTCTCATTGCAGGTGTTGGGGCATCTGAAGTCTCCATGAGAGGCTGGATACAAACTGGAGCTGACGAACGCCGTTTTTCTCGGGAAAAGCGTCCCGAGATAACAGCAGAAAACAGATGGGAAATAATTAGCATAGCTGATGTTCATAATGATTTCCATTACACAGGAGTAGATGTTAAAAACACAATCTCACAAACTCTCCACAACCCAACCATACGCGCCAAACCGTTTGACTAAGGCTGTCGAGCCCCACTGTCGCGGTAATGCGTTTCATTGGCAACGGTTCCATATGGCATACCACCTACCGCAATAACACAATATCTGCCCAACCACCCATCATTCACGCAATACACACAGAAAAAGTAATGATTGTAAATACTATGCAACCTATACAAGTAACCTACAGACTCTTCAAGTTTTAAAGTATTAAAAGCATTCGATCTGATTCAACAAAGGAATAAAAGGTAAGCAGTATGTGAATGCTTGTCTAAAGAGATGCATCTTTAGTCTAGTTTTAAACTTTGACAGCGAGTCAGAGCGTCAAACCATATCGGGAAGGATATTCCAGAGTTTGAGCGTAAATAATTTAAGTTTGAGCCTAACTTTTATTTCTGGAATATTTACATTAATAAATAACTAATGTTAATTACAAGCAATTGTTTAGCAGTGTCGTTAATAATCCTTAAGCAAGAACTGACCACAGAGAAGTCATCTTAACAAATTGTAAGTACCATTCGAATGCTTATGATTTAGGGCAGATTTGACTTATTCGACCTAACCTGAGGATAAAAAATAATAATGTTAAAGGTGTTAATTAAAGCACACACACACACCGTAAAACATGGCGCACAACGTGGGGCTTTAACTGTTCAATTCTGGCCAGTAATTGAACAGTTAAGTGCCTTCTAAATAACATGTGTGTGGGTATGCATAAGGATTAAATTTATTTTCTTTTTTTGGAAAAAAAAAGAAACATCAAATAGAAGACAACTAGACAAATAATCTTTTCTAGATTAGCATCTTTTTTTCGACTAAGTTTAACACCCAAAACGGGTTAGATGTGCACATAAGAAATAAGTTGAAGGGTGATTAAAAGTCTAATAAGTCTATTCCAAAGAGGCTAAGCTATAGCAGCAAAAGCCCAGGAAAAATCCAGCATGACTTTTATACAACCATGTACATGGGGTGATTCTCATATATTAGGATGGCAAAAGATAGCCTTACAGGCAGAGACATCAGTCCAAGAGATGGAACCAGGAGAAACATTCCTTTCAAAGGAACGACTTTGACTTACTAGTCATTAGGTGTGTAACATCTTGGAGATGTCAGACAGAACAGCCGCTCCGATTCTGCTGAGGTGAAGCATAATAGAGCCTAGGTCTCTCCCAGAACAGATTCCAATTATTTACAAAGAGCAGTTTCTGTTCATTACACAATGACATTAATAATTCAATTAGTGCAAATAACCTACTGAACCTTTCCTGTCCTTGTCTGTAAGAGGGAAGCGGTTCAGACACGATATTGTTGCGTCAGGCGATGTGTTGCGTACAATCTTGATCAGGCTCCTGTAGTCCTTCAGAACCTCAGCCTGATGTAGTTCGCTCCCATGTTCAGCACAACAGCTCCGACGCGCTCATCACCGTTCAGGATCTCGGGAACCTGTGCAGCAACATCAAGAACATGAGCACCAGGAAAGCAGTGAGTGCGCACCTTATCCTTACCTGAGGTAGCACGGACATGACGGACCATGGATGTGCCCATGATCACGGTGGCGTCGCGTTCCGACTCGCTAACAGGGGAGAAGCGGTTCCGGGTCGAGATCTACAAGACCGGGAGGTGCGGCGGAGAGGTTCTTGCTCTGGTCTTGGCTCGTGTCTTGCGCTGTGTGATCCATGGTGTTGTGTCGTGCCAGAGTGAATGAAGCCAGAGATGATCGCGTCCACCTGGGCAGAGAAACGCATGGAGTAGACGAAGTCAGAGTCAAAGAGTAACTAACCACTGACTTGTGAGCATCGGCGTGTGATGTCTCAAGCACTGACCGCCGATCCAGCAGCTCACAGCCCACAGGCGTCGAGTCGTCTCTCCACAGGCGTCACTAAACGAGGAACAGACACAGTTTCAATATAATGTTCCACACTAAGCAAATCAATTAAGCTTGGACAACAAAAACTGATTTGGACTTTGACTTACTAGTCATGTCTGTTAGTGGGAAGCGGTCCAGACACGATCGTAGCTTCAGGCCATGTGTTGCGTACCGTCTCGATCAGGCTCCTGTAGTCCTTCAGAACCTCAGCCGGATGTCGTTCGCTCCCACGTTCAGCACAACAGCTCCGACGCGCTCATCACCGTTCAGGATCTCGGGAACCTGTGCAGCAACATCAAGAACATGAGCACCAGGAAAGCAGTGAGTGCGCACCTTATCCTTACCTGAGGTAGCACGGAAATGACGGACCATGGACGTGCCCATGATCACGGTGGCGTCGCGTTCCGACTCGAGAAGAGTGGATGAGCAGTTCCGGGCGGCGGAGAGGTTCTAGCTCTGGTCCTGGCTCGCGTCTTCCACTGTGTGATCCATGGTGTTGTGTCGGTGCCGGACTGAATGAAGCCAGAGATGATCGCGTCCTCCTGGGCAAAGAAACGCATGGAGTAGACGAAGTCAGAGTCAAAGAGTAACTAACCACTGACTTGTGAGCATCAGCGTGTGATGTTTCAAGTGCTGACCGCCGATCCAGCAGCTCACAGGCAGAGTCGTCTCTCCACAGGCATCACTAAACAAGGAATAGACAGTTTCAATATAATGTTCCACACTAAGCATATCAATTACGTTTGGACAACAAAGACTGTGATTTGGACTTTGACTTACTAGTTATTAGGTGTGTGCAAATAATCTACTGAACCTTTCCTGTCCTTGTCTGTACGTGGTAAGCGGCCCAGACAGAATGATCGTTGCTTCAGGCGATGTGTTGCATACCGTCTCGATCAGGCTCCTGTAGAACTTCTTCAGAACCTCAGCCTGATGTCGTTCACTCCCACATGCAGTACAGCAGCTCCGACAAACTGAAGTTGACGAACACCATTTTTCTCGGGACAAGCGTCCCGAGATAACAGCAGAAAACAGATGGGAAATAATTAGCATAGCTGATGTCCATAATGATTTCCCTTACACAGGAGTAGATTTCAGAGTTTGAGCATAAAGAATTTAAGTTTGAGCCTAACTTTTCTTTCTGGAATATTTACATTAATAAATAACTAATGCTAATTACAAGTAATCATCTAGTAGTGTTGTTAAACCTTAAGCAAGAACTGACCACAGAGAAGTCATCTGAACAATTGTAAATACCAATCGAATGCTAATGATTTAGGGCAGATTTGACTTACTCGACCTAACCTGAGGATAATAAATAATAAGGTTAAAAGGTGTTAAGATTAAAGTGCACACCGTAAAACATGGCGCCCAGCGGGGGGCTTTAACTGTTCAATTCTGGCCAGTAATTGAACAGTTAAGCGCCAGCTAAATAGCATGTGCGTGGATGTGCTTAATGATTAGAAATGTATTTTATTTTTTAAAAGATAAATCAATTAGAAGACAGCTAATGAAACTTAGTCGAAAAAAAAATCTAGAAAATATTATTTAAAGAAGACACAGAAAGGGTTAGATGTGCAAGGCTCGTTGCTTCAGGCGATGTGTTGCGTACCGTCTCGATCAGGCTCCTGTAGTCCTTCAGAACCTCAGCCTGATGTCGTTCGCTCCCACGTTCAGCACAACAGTTCCGACGCGCTCATCACCGTTCAGGATCTCGGGAACCTGTGCAGCGACATCAAGAACATGAGCACCAGGAAAGCAGTGAGTGCACACCTTATCCTTACCTGAGGTAGCACAGACATGACAGACCATGGACATGCCCATGATCACGGTGGCGTCGCGTTCCGACTCACCAAGAGGGGAGAAGCAGTTCCGGGTCAAGATCTCCAAGACCGGGAGGGGCGGCGGAGAGGTTCTAGCTCTGGTACTGGCTCGTGTCTTCCGCTGTGTGAACCATGGTGTTGTGTCGGTGCCAGAGTGAATGAAGCCAGAGATGATCACGTCCTCCTGGGCAGAGAAACGCATGGAGTAGATGAAGTCAGAGTCAAAGAGTGACCAACCACTGACTTTTGAGCATCGGCATGTAATGTTTCAAGTGCTGACCGCTGATCCAGCAGCTCACAGCCCACAGGCATCGAGTCGTCTCTCCACAGGCGTCACTTAACGAGGAACAGACAAAGTTTCAATATAATGTTCGACACTAAGCATATCAGTTAAGTTTGGACAAAAAAAACTGTGATTTGGACTTTGACTTACTAGTCAAGTCTGTAAGTGGGAAGCAGTGCAGACACGATCGTTGCTTCAGGTGATGTGTTGCGTCTCGATCAGGCTCCTGTAGTCCTTCTTTAGAATCTCAGCCTGATGTCGTTCGCTCCCACGTTCAGCACAACAGCTCTGACGCGCTCATCACTGTTCAGGATCTCAGGAACCTGTGCAGCAACATCAAGAACATGAGCACCAGGAAAGCAGTGAGTGCGCACCTCATCCTTACCTGAGGTAGCACGGACATGACGGACCATGGACGTGCCCATGATCACGGTGGCGTCACGTTCCAACTAGCGAAGAGGGGAGAAGCGGTTCCGGGTCGAGATCTCCAAGACCGGGAGGGGCGACGGAGAGGTTCTTGCTCTGGTCCTGGCTCGTGTCTTCCGCTGTGTGATCCAGGGTGTTGTGTCAGTGCTCGACTGAATGAAGCCAGAGATGATCGCGTCCTCCTGGGCAGAGAAACGCATGGAGTAGACGAAGTCAGAGTCAAAGAGTAACTAACCACTGACTTGTGAACATCGGCTTGTGATGTTTCAAGTGCTGACCGCCGATCCAGCAGCTCACAGGCAGAGTCGTCTCTCCACAGGCGTCACTAAACGAGGAAGACACAGTTTCAAGATTATGTTCCACACCAAGCATATCAATTAAGTTTGGACAACAAAGACTGTGATTTTGACTTTGACTTACTATTTATTAGGTGTGTGCAAATAATCTACTGAACCTTTCCTGTCCTTGTCTGTACGTGGGAAGCGGCCCAGACAGAATGATCGTTGCTTCAGGCGATGTGTTGGGTACCGTCTCGATCAGGCTCCTGTAGAACAACTTCAGAACCTCAGCCTGATGTCGTTCACTCCCACGTGCAGTACAGCAGCTCCGACAAACTGGAGTTGACGTACGCCATTTTTCTCGGGACAAGCGTCCCGAGATAACAGCAGAAAACAGATGGGAAATAATTAGCATAGCTGATGTCCATAATGATTTCCCTTACACAGGAGTAGATTCCAGAGTTTGAGCATGAGGAATTTAAATTTGAGCCTAACTTTTATTTCTGGAATATTTACTTTAATAAATAACTACTGCTAATTACAAGTAATCGTCTAGCAGTGTTAATAAACCTTAAGCAAGAACTGACCACAGAGAAGTCATCTGAACAATTGTAAATACCAATCGAATGCTAATGATCTAGGGCAGATTTGACTTACTCGACCTAACCTGAGGATAATAAATAAGGTTAAAAGGTGTTAAGATTAAAGCACACACACCGTAAAACATGGCACCCAGCGGGGGGCTTTAACTGTTCAATTCTGGCCAGTAATTGAACAGTTAAGCGCCAGCTAAATAGCGTGTGCGTGGATGTGCTTAAAGATTAGAAATTTATTTTCTTTTTTAAAGATAAATAAATTAGAAGACAGCTAATGAAACTTAGTCGAAAAAAAAATCTATAAAAGATTTAAAGAAGACCCAGAAAGGGTTAGATGTGCAAGGCTCGTTGCTTCAGGCGATGTGTTGCGTACCGTCTCGATCAGGCTCCTGTAGTCCTTCTTTTTAGAACCTCAGCCTGATGTCGTTCGCTCCCACGTTCAGCACAACAGCTGCGACGCGCTCATCACCGTTCAGGATCTCGGGAACCTGTGCAGCAATATCAAGAACATGAGCACCAGGAAAGCAGTGAGTGCGCACCTTATCCTCATCTGAGGTAGCACAGACATGACGGACCATTGACAAGCCCATGATCACGGTGGCGTCGCGTTCCGGCTCACTAAGAGGGGAGAAGCGGTTCCGGGTTGAGATCTCCAAGACCGGGAGGGGCGGCGGAGAGGTTCTAGCTCTGGTACTGGCTCGTGTCTTCCGCTGTGTGATCCATGGTGTTGTGTCGGTGCCGGAGTGAATGAAGCCAGAGATGATCGCGTCCTCCTGGGCAGAGAAACGCATGGAGTAGATGAAGTCAGAGTCAAAGAGTGACCAACCACTGACTTTTGAGCATCGGCATGTAATGTTTCAAGTGCTGACCGCTGATCCAGCAGCTCACAGCCCACAGGCATCGAGTCGTCTCTCCACAGGCGTCACTTAACGAGGAACAGACAAAGTTTCAATATAATGTTCGACATTAAGCATATCAATTAAGTTTGGACAACAAAAACTGTGATTTGGACTTTGACTTACTAGTCATGTCTGTAAGTGGGAAGCAGTGCAGACACGATCGTTGCTTCAGGTGATGTGTTGCGTCTCGATCAGACTCCTGTAGTCCTTCTTTAGAATCTCAGCCTGATGTCGTTCGCTCCCACGTTCAGCACAACAGCTCCGACGCGCTCATCACCGTTCAGGATCTCAGGAACCTGTGCAGCAACATCAAGAACATGAGCACCAGGAAAGCAGTGAGTGCGCACCTTATCCTTACCTGAGGCAGCACGGACATGACGGACCATGGACGTGCCCATGATCAGGGTGGCGTCACGTTCCAACTAGCGAAGAGGGGAGAAGCGGTTCCAGGTCGAGATCTCCAAGACCGGGAGGGGCGACGGAGAGGTTCTTGCTCTGGTCCTGGATCGTGTCTTCCGCTGTGTGATCCAGGGTGTTGTGTCCGTGCTCGACTGAATGAAGCCAGAGATGATCGCGTCCTCCTGGGCAGAGAAACGCATGGAGTAGACGAAGTCAGAGTCAAAGAGTAACTAACCACTGACTTGTGAACATCGGCTTGTGATGTTTCAAGTGCTGACCGCCGATCCAGCAGCTCACAGGCAGAGTCGTCTCTCCACAGGCGTCACTAAACGAGGAAGACACAGTTTCAAGATTATGTTCCACACCAAGCATATCAATTAAGTTTGGACAACAAAGACTGTGATTTTGACTTTGACTTACTATTTATTAGGTGTGTGCAAATAATCTACTGAACCTTTCCTGTCCTTGTCTGTACGTGGGAAGCGGCCCAGACAGAATGATCGTTGCTTCAGGCGATGTGTTGGGTACCGTCTCGATCAGGCTCCTGTAGAACTACTTCAGAACCTCAGCCTGATGTCGTTCACTCCCACGTGCAGTACAGCAGCTCCGACAAACTGGAGTTGACGAACGCCATTTTTCTCGGGACAAACGTCCCGAGATAACAGCAGAAAACAGATTGGAAATAATTAGCATAGCTGATGTCCATAATGATTTAACTTACACAGGAGTAGATCCCAGAGTTTGAGCATGAGGAATTTAAATTTGAGCCTAACTTTTATTTCTGGAATATTTACATTAATAAATAACTAATGCTAATTACAAGTAATCGTCTAACAGTGTTAATAAACCTTAAGCAAAAACTGACCACAGAGAAGTCATCTGAACAATTGTAAATACCATTCGAATGCTTATGATTTAGGGCAGATTTGACTTACTCGACCTAACCTGAGGATAATAAAAAGGTCAAAAATTGTAAAGTTTAAAGCGCACACCGTAAAACATGGCGCCAGCGTGGGGCTTTAACTGTTCAATTCTGGCCAGTAATTGAACAGTTAAGCGCCTACTAAATAGCATGTGCATGGATACGCTTAAGGATTAGAAATTTATTTTCTTTTTTAAAGATAAATCAATTAGAAGACGACTAGTGAAACTTAGTCGGAAAAAAAAATCTAGAAAAGATTATTTAAAGAAGACCCAGAAAGGGTTAGATGTGCAAGGCTGGTTGCTTCAGGCGATGTGTTGCGTACCGTCTCGATCAGGCTCCTGTAGTCCTTCAGAACCTCAGCCTGATGTCGTTCGCTCCCACGTTCAGCACAACAGTTCTGCCATGCTCATCACCGTTCAGGATCTCTGGAACCTGTGCAGCAACATCAAGAACATGAGCACCAGGAAAGCAGTGAGTGCGCACCTTATCCTTACCTGAGGTAGCACAGACATGACGGACCATGGACAAGCCCATGATCACGGTGGCGTCGCGTTCCGGCTCGCTAAGAGGGGAGAAGCGGTTCCGGGTCGAGATCTACAAGACCGGGAGGGGCGACGGAGAGGTTCTTGCTCTGGTCCTTGATTGTGTCTTCCACAGTATGATCCATGGTGTTGTGTCGGTGCCAGAGTGAATGAAGCCAGAGATGATCGTGTACTCCTGGGCAAAGAAACGCATGGAGTAGATGAAGTCAGAGTCAAAGAGTAACGAACCACTGACTTGTGAGCATCGGCATGTGATGTTTCAAGTGCTGACCGCCTTTCCAGCAGCTCACAGGCAGAGTCGTCTCTCCACAGGAGTCACTAATGAGGAATAGACACAGTTTTAATATAATGTTCCACACCAACCATATCAATTAAGTTCGGACAACAAAGACTGTGATTTGGACTTTGACTTACTAGTCCTGTCTGTACGTGGGAAGCAGTCCAGACACGATCGTTGCTTCAGGCGATTTGTTGCGTACCGTCTCGATCAGGCTCCTGTAGTCCTTCAGAACCTCAGCCGGATGTCGTTCGCTCCCACGTTCAGCACAACAGCTCCGACGCGCTCATCACCGTTCAGGATCTCGGGAACCTGTGCAGCAACATCAAGAACATGAGCACCAGGAAAGCAGTGAGTGCGCACCTTATCCTTACCTGAGGTAGCACGGAAATGACGGACCATGGACGTGCCCATGATCACGGTGGCGTCGCGTTCCGACTCGAGAAGAGTGGATGAGCAGTTCCGGGCGGCGGAGAGGTTCTAGCTCTGGTCCTGGCTCGCGTCTTCCGCTGTGTGATCCAGGGTGTTGTGTCGGTGCCGGACTGAATGAAGCCAGAGATGATCGCGTCCTCCTGGACAAAGAAACGCATGGAGTAGACGAAGTCAGAGTCAAAGAGTAACTAACCACTGACTTGTGAGCATCGGCGTGTGATGTTTCAAGCGCTGACCGCCGATCCAGCAGCTCACAGGCAGAGTCGTCTCTCCACAGGCGTCACTAAACAAGAAATAGACAGTTTCAATATAATGTTCCACACTAAGCATATCAATTACGTTTGGACAACAAAGACTGTGATTTGGACTTTGACTTACTAGTTATTAGGTGTGTGCAAATAATCTACTGAACCTTTCCTGTCCTTGTCTGTACGTGGTAAGCGGCCCAGACAGAATGATCGTTGCTTCAGGCGATGTGTTGCATACCGTCTCGATCAGGCTCCTGTAGAACTTCTTCAGAACCTCAGCCTGATGTCGTTCACTCCCACATGCAGTACAGCAGCTCCGACAAACTGAAGTTGACGAACGCCATTTTTCTCAGGACAAGCGTCCCGAGATAACAGCAGAAAACAGATGGGAAATAATTAGCATAGCTGATGTCCATAATGATTTCCCTTACACAGGAGTAGATTCCAGAGTTTGAGCATGAGGAATTTAAATTTGAGCCTAACTTTTATTTCTGGAATATTTACTTTAATAAATAACTACTGCTAATTACAAGTAATCGTCTAGCAGTGTTAATAAACCTTAAGCAAGAACTGACCACAGAGAAGTCATCTGAACAATTGTAAATACCAATCGAATGCTAATGATCTAGGGCAGATTTGACTTACTCGACCTAACCTGAGGATAATAAATAAGGTTAAAAGGTGTTAAGATTAAAGCACACACACCGTAAAACATGGCACCCAGCGGGGGGCTTTAACTGTTCAATTCTGGCCAGTAATTGAACAGTTAAGCGCCAGCTAAATAGCGTGTGCGTGGATGTGCTTAAAGATTAGAAATTTATTTTCTTTTTTAAAGATAAATAAATTAGAAGACGGCTAATGAAACTTAGTCGAAAAAAAAAATCTAGAAAAGATTTAAAGAAGACCCAGAAAGGGTTAGATGTGCAAGGCTCGTTGCTTCAGGCGATGTGTTGCGTACCGTCTCGATCAGGCTCCTGTAGTCCTTCAGAACCTCAGCCTGATGTCGTTCGCCCCCATGTTCAGCACAACAGTTCCGCCGCGCTCATCACCGTTCAGGATCTCGGGAACCTGTGCAGCAACATCAAGAACATGAGCACCAGGAAAGCAGTGAGTGCGCACCTTGTCCTTACCTGAGGTAGCACAGACATGACGGACCATGGACAAGCCCATGATCACGGTGGCGTCGCGTTCCGGCTCGCTAAGAGGGGAGAAGCGGTTCCGGGTCGAGATCTCCAAGACCGGGAGGGGCGACGGAGAGGTTCTTGCTCTGGTCCTTGATTGTGTCTTCCACAGTATGATCCATGGTGTTGTGTCGGTGCCGGAGTGAATGAAGCCAGAGATGATCGCGTACTCCTGGGCAAAGAAACGCATGGAGTAGATGAAGTCAGAGTCAAAGAGTAACTAACCACTGACTTGTGAGCATCGGCATGTGATGTTTCAAGTGCTGACCGCCGATCCAGCAGCTCACAGGCAGAGTCGTCTCTCCACAGGTGTCACTAATAAGGAATAGACACAGTTTAAATATAATGTTCCACACCAACCATATCAATTAAGTTCGGGCAACAAAGACTGTGATTTGGACTTTGACTTACTAGTTCTGTCTGTACGTGGGAAGCAGTCCAGACACGATCGTTACTTCAGGCGATTTGTTGCGTACCGTCTCGATCAGGCTCCTGTAGTCCTTCAGAACCTCAGCCGGATGTCGTTCGCTCCCACGTTCAGCACAACAGCTCCGACGCGCTCATCACCGTTCAGGATCTCGGGAACCTGTGCAGCAACATCAAGAACATGAGCACCAGGAAAGCAGTGAGTGCGCACCTTATCCTTACCTGAGGTAGCACAGACATGACGGACCATGGACGTGCCCATGATCACGGTGGCGTCGCGTTCCGTCTCGAGAAGAGTGGATGAGCAGTTCCGGGCGGCGGAGAGGTTCTAGCTCTGGTCCTGGCTCGCGTCTTCCGCTGTGTGATCCAGGGTGTTGTGTCGGTGCCGGACTGAATGAAGCCAGAGATGATCGCGTCCTCCTGGACAAAGAAACGCATGGAGTAGACGAAGTCAGAGTCAAAGAGTAACTAACCACTGACTTGTGAGCATCGGCGTGTGATGTTTCAAGCGCTGACCGCCGATCCAGCAGCTCACAGGCAGAGTCGTCTCTCCACAGGCGTCACTAAACAAGGAATAGACAGTTTCAATATAATGTTCCACACCAAGCATATCAATTACGTTTGGACAACAAAGACTGTGATTTGGACTTTGACTTACTAGTTATTAGGTGTTTGCAAATAATATACTGAACCTTTCCTGTCCTTGTCTGTACGTGGTAAACGGCCCAGACACGATGATCGTTGCTTCAGGCGATGTGTTGCATACCGTCTCGATCAGGCTCCTGTAGAACTTCTTCAGAACCTCAGCCTGATGTCGTTCACTCCCACATGCAGTACAGCAGCTCCGACAAACTGAAGTTGACGAACGCCATTTTTCTCGGGACAAGCGTCCCGAGATAACAGCAGAAAACAGATGGGAAATAATTAGCATAGCTTATGTCCATAATGATTTCCCTTACACAGGAGTAGATTTCAGAGTTTGAGCATAAAGAATTTAAGTTTGAGCCTAACTTTTCTTTCTGGAATATTTACATTAATAAATAACTAATGCTAATTACAAGTAATCATCTAGTAGTGTTGTTAAACCTTAAGCAAGAACTGACCACAGAGAAGTCATCTGAACAATTGTAAATACCAATCGAATGCTAATGATTTAGGGCAGATTTGACTTACTCGACCTAACCTGAGGATAATAAATAATAAGGTTAAAAGGTGTTAAGATTAAAGTGCACACCGTAAAACATGGCGCCCAGCGGGGGGCTTTAACTGTTCAATTCTGGCCAGTAATTGAACAGTTAAGCGCCAGCTAAATAGCATGTGCGTGGATGTGCTTAAAGATTAGAAATGCATTTTCTTTTTTAAAGATAAATCAATTAGAAGACGGCTAATGAAACTTAGTCGGAAAAAAAAATCTAGAAAAGATTATTTAAAGAAGACACAGAAAGGGTTAGATGTGCAAGGCTCGTTGCTTCAGGCGATGTGTTGCGTACCGTCTCGATCAGGCTCCTGTAGTCCTTCAGAACCTCAGCCTGATGTCGTTCGCTCCCACGTTCAGCACAACAGTTCCGACGCGCTCATCACCGTTCAGGATCTCGGGAACCTGTGCAGCAATATCAAGAACATGAGCACCAGGAAAGCAGTGAGTGCGCACCTTATCCTTACCTGAGGTAGCACAGACATGACGGACCATGGACGTGCCCATGATCACGGTGGCGTCGCGTTCCAACTCACCAAGAGAGGAGAAGCAGTTCCGGGTCGAGATCTCCAAGACCGGGAGGGGCGGCGGAGAGGTTCTAGCTCTGGTACTGGCTCGTGTCTTCCACTGTGTGATCCATGGTGTTGTGTCGGTGCCGGAGTGAATGAAGCCAGAGATGATAACGTCCTCCTGGGCAGAGAAACGCATGGAGTAGATGAAGTCAGAGTCAAAGAGTGACCAACCACTGACTTTTGAGCATCGGCATGTAATGTTTCAAGTGCTGACCGCTGATCCAGCAGCTCACAGCCCACAGGCATCGAGTCGTCTCTCCACAGGCGTCACTTAACGAGGAACAGACAAAGTTTCAATATAATGTTCGACACTAAGCATATCAATTAAGTTTGGACAACAAAAACTGTGATTTGGACTTTGACTTACTAGTCATGTCTGTAAGTGGGAAGCAGTGCAGACACGATCGTTGCTTCAGGTGATGTGTTGCGTCTCGATCAGGCTCCTGTAGTCCTTCTTTAGAATCTCAGCCTGATGTCGTTCGCTCCCACGTTCAGCACAACAGCTCCGACGCGCTCATCACCGTTCAGGATCTCAGGAACCTGTGCAGCAACATCAAGAACATGAGCACCAGGAAAGCAGTGAGTGCGCACCTTATCCTTACCTGAGGTAGCACGGACATGACGGACCATGGACGTGCCCATGATCACGGTGGCGTCACGTTCCAACTAGCG
Source organism: Pimephales promelas (assembly GCF_988280905.1). Taxonomy (NCBI): domain Eukaryota; kingdom Metazoa; phylum Chordata; class Actinopteri; order Cypriniformes; family Leuciscidae; genus Pimephales; species Pimephales promelas. The sequence continues at coordinate 38,111,324 of NC_142778.1, read as the reverse complement.
AAGAGGGGAGAAGCGGTTCCGGGTCGAGATCTCCAAGACCGGGAGGGGCGACGGAGAGGTTCTTGCTCTGGTCCTGGCTCATGTCTTCCGCTGTGTGATCCATGGTGTTGTGTCAGTGCTCGACTGAATGAAGCCAGAGATGATCACGTCCTCCTGGGCAGAGAAACGCATGGAGTAGACGAAGTCAGAGTCAAAGAGTAACTAACCACTGACTTGTGAACATCGGCTTGTGATGTTTCAAGTGCTGACCGCCGATCCAGCAGCTCACAGGCAGAGTCGTCTCTCCACAGGCGTCACTAAACGAGGAAGACACAGTTTCAAGATTATGTTCCACACCAAGCATATCAATTAAGTTTGGACAACAAAGACTGTGATTTTGACTTTGACTTACTATTTATTAGGTGTGTGCAAATAATCTACTGAACCTTTCCTGTCCTTGTCTGTACGTGGGAAGCGGCCCAGACAGACTGATCGTTGCTTCAGGCGATGTGTTGGGTACCGTCTCGATCAGGCTCCTGTAGAACAACTTCAGAACCTCAGCCTGATGTCGTTCACTCCCACGTGCAGTACAGCAGCTCCGACAAACTGGAGTTGACGAACGCCATTTTTCTCGGGACAAACGTCCCGAGATAACAGCAGAAAACAGATGGGAAATAATTAGCATAGCTGATGTCCATAATGATTTAACTTACACAGGAGTAGATCCCAGAGTTTGAGCATGAGGAATTTAAATTTGAGCCTAACTTTTATTTCTGGAATATTTACATTAATAAATAACTAATGCTAATTACAAGTAATCGTCTAGCAGTGTTAATAAACCTTAAGCAAAAACTGACCACAGAGAAGTCATCTGAACAATTGTAAATACCATTCGAATGCTTATGATTTAGGGCAGATTTGACTTACTCGACCTAACCTGAGGATAATAAATAAGGTTAAAAATTGCTAAGTTTAAAGCACACACCGTAAAACATGGCACCCAGCGTGGGGCTTTAACTGTTCAATTCTGGCCAGTAATTGAACAGTTAAGCGCCTACTAAATAGCATGTGCGTGGATACGCTTAAGGATTAGAAATTTATTTTCTTTTTTAAAGATAAATCAATTAGAAGACGACTAGTGAAACTTAGTCGGAAAAAAAAAAATCTAGAAAAGATTATTTAAAGAAGACACATAAAGGGTTAGATGTGCAAGGCTCGTTGCTTCAGGCAATGTGTTGCGTACCGTCTCGATCAGGCTCCTGTAGTCCTTCTTCAGAACCTCAGCCTGATATTGTTCGCTCCCACGTTCAGCACAACAGCTCTGACGTGCTCATCACCGTTCAGGATCTCGGGAACCTGTGCAGCAAGATCAAGAACATGAGCACCAGGAAAGCAGTGAGTGCGCACCTTATCCTTACCTAAGGTAGCACAGACATGACGGACCATGGACGAGCCCATGATCACGGTGGCGTCGCGTTCCGACTCGCTAAGAGAAGAGAAGCGGTTCCGGGTCGAGATCTCCAAGACCGGGAGGGGCGGCGGAGAGGTTCTTGCTCTGTTCCTGGCTCTGGTCCTGGCTCGTGTCTTCCGCTGTGTGATCCATGGTGTTGTGTCGGTGCCGAAGTGAATGAAGCCAGAGATGATCGCGTCCTCCTGGGCAGAGAAACGCATGGAGATGGAGTAGACAAAGTGAGTCAAAAAGTAACTAACCACTGACTTGTGAGCATCGACGAGTGATGTTTCAAGCGCTAACCGCCAATCCAGCAGCTCACAGGCAGAGTCGTCTCTGCACAGGCGTCACTAAACGAGGAATAGACACAGTTTCAAGATAATGTTCCACACTAAGCATATCAATTAAGTTTGGACAACAAAGACTGTGATTTGGACTTTGACATACTATTTATTAGGTGTGTGCAAATAATCTACTGAACCTTTCCTGTCCTTGTCTGTACGTGGGAAGCAGCCCAGACACGATGATCGTTGCTTCAGGTGTTGTGTTGTGTACCATCTCGATCAGGCTCCTGTAGAACTTCTTCAGAACCTCAGCCTGATGTCGTTCACTCCCACGTGCAGTACAGCAGCTCCGACAAACTGGAGTTGAGGAACGCCATTTTTCTCGGGACAAGCGTCCCGAGATAACAGCAGAAAACAGATGGGAAATAATTAGCATAGCTGATGTCCATAATGATTTCCCTTACACAGGAGTAGATTCCAGAGTTTGAGCATGAGGAATTTAAATTTGAGCCTAACTTTTATTTCTGGAATATTTACATTAATAAATAGCTAATGCTAATTACAAGTAATCGTCTAGCAGTGTTAATAAACCTTAAGCAAGAACTGACCACAGAAGTCATCTGAACAATTGTAAATACCAATCGAATGCTAATGATTTAGGGCAGATTTGACTTATTCGACCTAACCTGAGGATAATAAATAATAAGGTTAAAAGGTGTTAAGATTAAAGCACACACCGTAAAACATGGTGCCCAGCGTGGGGCTTTAACTGTTCAATTCTGGCCAGTAATTGAACAGTTAAACGCCAGCTAAATAGCGTGTGCGTGGATGTGCTTAAAGATTAGAAATTTATTTTCTTTTTTAAAGATAAATAAATTAGAAGACGGCTAATGAAACTTAGTCGAAAAAAAAAATCTAGAAAAGATTATTTAAAGAAGACCCAGAAAGGGTTAGATGTGCAAGGCTCGTTGCTTCAGGCGATGTGTTGCGTACCGTCTCGATCAGGCTCCTGTAGTCCTTCAGAACCTCAGCCTGATGTCGTTCGCTCCCACGTTCAGCACAACAGTTCCGCCATGCTCATCACCGTTCAGGATCTCGGGAACCTGTGCAGCAACATCAAGAACATGAGCACCAGGAAAGCAGTGAGTGCACATCTTATCCTTACCTGAGGTAGCACGGGCATGAGAGGACCATGGACAAGCCCATGATCACGGTGGCGTCGCGTTCCGGCTCGCTAAGAGGGGAGAAGCGGTTCCAGGTCGAGATCTCCAAGACCGGGAGGGGCGACGGAGAGGTTCTTGCTCTGGTCCTTGATTGTGTCTTCCACAGTATGATCCATGGTGTTGTGTCGGTGCCAGAGTGAATGAAGCCAGAGATGATCGCGTACTCCTGGGCAAAGAAACGCATGGAGTAGATGAAGTCAGAGTCAAAGAGTAACTAACCACTGACTTGTGAGCAGGCATGTGATGTTTCAAGTGCTGACCGCCTTTCCAGCAGCTCACAGGCAGAGTCGTCTCTCCACAGGTGTCACTAATGAGGAATAGACACAGTTTCAATATAATGTTCCACACCAACCATATCAATTAAGTTCGGACAACAAAGACTGTGATTTGGACTTTGACTTACTAGTCCTGTCTGTACGTGGGAAGCGGTCCAGACACGATCGTTGCTTCAGGCGATTTGTTGCGTACCGTCTCGATCAGGCTCCTGTAGTCCTTCAGAACCTCAGCCGGATGTCGTTCGCTCCCACGTTCAGCACAACAGCTCCGACGCGCTCATCACCGTTCAGGATCTCGGGAACCTGTGCAGCAACATCAAGAACATGAGCACCAGGAAAGCAGTGAGTGCGCACCTTATCCTTACCTGAGGTAGCACGGACATGACGGACCATGGACGTGCCCATGATCACGGTGGAGTCACGTTCCAACTAGCGAAGAGGGGAGAAGCGCTTCCGGGTCGAGATCTCCAAGACCGGGAGGGGCGACGGAGAGGTTCTTGCTCTGGTCCTGGCTCGTGTCTTCCGCTGTGTGATCCAGGGTGTTGTGTCAGTGCTCGACTGAATGAAGCCAGAGATGATCGCGTCCTCCTGGGCAGAGAAACGCATGGAGTAGACGAAGTCAGAGTCAAAGAGTAACTAACCACTGACTTGTGAACATCGGCTTGTGATGTTTCAAGTGCTGACCGCCGATCCAGCAGCTCACAGGCAGAGTCGTCTCTCCACAGGCGTCACTAAACGAGGAAGACACAGTTTCAAGATTATGTTCCACACCAAGCATATCAATTAAGTTTGGACAACAAAGACTGTGATTTGGACTTTGACTTACTATTTATTAGGTGTGTGCAAATAATCTACTGAACCTTTCCTGTCCTTGTCTGTACGTGGGAAGCGGCCCAGACAGACTGATCGTTGCTTCAGGCGATGTGTTGGGTACCGTCTCGATCAGGCTCCTGTAGAACAACTTCAGAACCTCAGCCTGATGTCGTTCACTCCCACGTGCAGTACAGCAGCTCCGACAAACTGGAGTTGACGAACGCCATTTTTCTCGGGACAAACGTCCCGAGATAACAGCAGAAAACAGATGGGAAATAATTAGCATAGCTGATGTACATAATGATTTCCCTTACACAGGAGTAGATTCCAGAGTTTGAGCATGAGGAATTTAAATTTGAGCCTAACTTTTATTTCTGGAATATTTACATTAATAAATAACTAATGCTAATTACAAGTAATCGTCTAGCAGTGTTAATAAACCTTAAGCAAAAACTGACCACAGAGAAGTCATCTGAACAATTGTAAATACCATTCGAATGCTTATGATTTAGGGCAGATTTGACTTACTCGACCTAACCTGAGGATAATAAATAAGGTTAAAAATTGTTAAGTTTAAAGCGCACACCGTAAAACATGGCGCCCAGCGTGGGGCTTTAACTGTTCAATTCTGGCCAGTAATTGAACAGTTAAGCGCCTACTAAATAGCATGTGCATGGATACGCTTAAGGATTAGAAATTTATTTTCTTTTTTAAAGATAAATCAATTAGAAGACGACTAGTGAAACTTAGTCGGAAAAAAAAAAATCTAGAAAAGATTATTTAAAGAAGACACATAAAGGGTTAGATGTGCAAGGCTCGTTGCTTCAGGCAATGTGTTGCGTACCGTCTCGATCAGGCTCCTGTAGTCCTTCTTCAGAACCTCAGCCTGATATTGTTCGCTCCCACGTTCAGCACAACAGCTCTGACGTGCTCATCACCGTTCAGGATCTCGGGAACCTGTGCAGCAAGATCAAGAACATGAGCACCAGGAAAGCAGTGAGTGCGCACCTTATCCTTACCTAAGGTAGCACAGACATGACGGACCATGGACGAGCCCATGATCACGGTGGCGTCGCGTTCCGACTCGCTAAGAGAAGAGAAGCGGTTCCGGGTCGAGATCTCCAAGACCGGGAGGGGCGGCGGAGAGGTTCTTGCTCTGTTCCTGGCTCTGGTCCTGGCTCGTGTCTTCCGCTGTGTGATCCATGGTGTTGTGTCGGTGCCGAAGTGAATGAAGCCAGAGATGATCGCGTCCTCCTGGGCAGAGAAACGCATGGAGATGGAGTAGACAAAGTGAGTCAAAAAGTAACTAACCACTGACTTGTGAGCATCGACGAGTGATGTTTCAAGCGCTAACCGCCAATCCAGCAGCTCACAGGCAGAGTCGTCTCTGCACAGGCGTCACTAAACGAGGAATAGACACAGTTTCAAGATAATGTTCCACACTAAGCATATCAATTAAGTTTGGACAACAAAGACTGTGATTTGGACTTTGACATACTATTTATTAGGTGTGTGCAAATAATCTACTGAACCTTTCCTGTCCTTGTCTGTACGTGGGAAGCAGCCCAGACACGATGATCGTTGCTTCAGGTGTTGTGTTGTGTACCATCTCGATCAGGCTCCTGTAGAACTTCTTCAGAACCTCAGCCTGATGTCGTTCACTCCCACGTGCAGTACAGCAGCTCCGACAAACTGGAGTTGAGGAACGCCATTTTTCTCGGGACAAGCGTCCCGAGATAACAGCAGAAAACAGATGGGAAATAATTAGCATAGCTGATGTCCATAATGATTTCCCTTACACAGGAGTAGATTCCAGAGTTTGAGCATGAGGAATTTAAATTTGAGCCTAACTTTTATTTCTGGAATATTTACATTAATAAATAGCTAATGCTAATTACAAGTAATCGTCTAGCAGTGTTAATAAACCTTAAGCAAGAACTGACCACAGAAGTCATCTGAACAATTGTAAATACCAATCGAATGCTAATGATTTAGGGCAGATTTGACTTATTCGACCTAACCTGAGGATAATAAATAATAAGGTTAAAAGGTGTTAAGATTAAAGCACACACCGTAAAACATGGTGCCCAGCGTGGGGCTTTAACTGTTCAATTCTGGCCAGTAATTGAACAGTTAAACGCCAGCTAAATAGCGTGTGCGTGGATGTGCTTAAAGATTAGAAATTTATTTTCTTTTTTAAAGATAAATAAATTAGAAGACGGCTAATGAAACTTAGTCGAAAAAAAAAATCTAGAAAAGATTATTTAAAGAAGACCCAGAAAGGGTTAGATGTGCAAGGCTCGTTGCTTCAGGCGATGTGTTGCGTACCGTCTCGATCAGGCTCCTGTAGTCCTTCAGAACCTCAGCCTGATGTCGTTTGCTCCCACGTTCAGCACAACAGCTGCGACGCGCTCATCACCGTTCAGGATCTCAGGAACCTGTGCAGCAAGATCAAGAACATGAGCACCATGAAAGCAGTGAGTGCACATCTTATCCTTACCTGAGGTAGCACAGACATGACGGACCATGGACAAGCCCATGATCACGGTGGCGTCGCGTTCCGGCTCGCTAAGAGGGGAGAAGCGGTTCCGGGTCGAGATCTCCAAGACCGGGAGGGGCGACGGAGAGGTTCTTGCTCTGGTCCTGGCTCGTGTCTTCCGCTGTATGATCCATGGTGTTGTGTCGGTGCCAGAGTGAATGAAGCCAGAGATGATCGTGTACTCCTGGGCAAAGAAACGCATGGAGTAGATGAAGTCAGAGTCAAAGAGTAACTAACCACTGACTTGTGAGCATCGGCATGTGATGTTTCAAGTGCTGACCGCCAATCCAGCAGCTCACAGGCAGAGTCGTCTCTCCACAGGTGTCACTAATGAGGAATAGACAGTTTCAATATAATGTTCCACTCAAACCATATCAATTAAGTTCGGACAACAAAGACTGTGATTTGGACTTTGACTTACTAGTCCTGTCTGTACGTGGGAAGCGGTCCAGACACGATCGTTGCTTCAGGCGATTTGTTGCGTACCGTCTCGATCAGGCTCCTGTAGTCCTTCAGAATCTCAGCCTGATGTCGTTCGCTCCCACGTTCAGCACAACAGCTCCGACACGCTCATCACCGTTCAGGATCTCGGGAACCTGTGCAGCAACATCAAGAACATTAGCACCAGGAAAGCAGTGAGTGCGCACCTTATCCTTACCCGAGGTAGCACGAAAATGACGGACCATGGACGTGCCCATGATCACTTTGGCGTCGCGTTCCGACTCGAGAAGAGTGGATGAGCAGTTCCGGGCGGCGGAGAAGTTCTAGCTCTGGTCCTGGCTCGCGTCTTCCGCTGTGTGATCCAGGGTGTTGTGTCGGTGCCGGACTGAATGAAGCCAGAGATGATCGCGTCCTCCTGGACAAAGAAACGCATGGAGTAGACGAAGTCAGAGTCAAAGAGTAACTAACCACTGACTTGTGAGCATCGGCGTGTGATGTTTCAAGCGCTGACCGCCGATCCAGCAGCTCACAGGCAGAGTCGTCTCTCCACAGGCGTCACTAAACGAGGAATAGACACAGTTTCAAGATAATGTTCCACACTAAGCATATCAATTACGTTTGGACAACAAAGACTGTGATTTGGACTTTGACTTACTATTTATTAGGTGTGTGCAAATAATCTACTGAACCTTTCCTGTCCTTGTCTGTACGTGGGAAGCGGCCCAGACACGATGATCGTTGCTTCAGGCGATGTGTTGCATACCGTCTCGATCAGGCTCCTGTAGTCCTTCAGAATCTCAGCCTGATGTCGTTCGCTCCCACGTTCAGCACAACAGCTCCGACACGCTCATCACCGTTCAGGATCTCGGGAACCTGTGCAGCAACATCAAGAACATTAGCACCAGGAAAGCAGTGAGTGCGCACCTTATCCTTACCCGAGGTAGCACGAAAATGACGGACCATGGACGTGCCCATGATCACTTTGGCGTCGCGTTCCGACTCGAGAAGAGTGGATGAGCAGTTCCGGGCGGCGGAGAAGTTCTAGCTCTGGTCCTGGCTCGCGTCTTCCGCTGTGTGATCCAGGGTGTTGTGTCGGTGCCGGACTGAATGAAGCCAGAGATGATCGCGTCCTCCTGGACAAAGAAACGCATGGAGTAGACGAAGTCAGAGTCAAAGAGTAACTAACCACTGACTTGTGAGCATCGGCGTGTGATGTTTCAAGCGCTGACCGCCGATCCAGCAGCTCACAGGCAGAGTCGTCTCTCCACAGGCGTCACTAAACGAGGAATAGACACAGTTTCAATATAATGTTCCACACTAAGCATATCAATTACGTTTGGACAACAAAGACTGTGATTTGGACTTTGACTTACTATTTATTAGGTGTGTGCAAATAATCTACTGAACCTTTCCTGTCCTTGTCTGTACGTGGGAAGCGGCCCAGACACGATGATCGTTGCTTCAGGCGATGTGTTGCATACCGTCTCGATCAGGCTCCTGTAGAACTTCTTCAGAACCTCAGCCTGATGTCGTTCACTCCCGTGTGCAGTACAGCAGCTCCGACAAACTGAAGTTGACAAACGCCATTTTTCTCGGGACAAGCGTCCCGAGATAACAGCAGAAAACAGATGGGAAATAATTAGCATAGCTGATGTCCATAATGATTTCCCTTACACAGGAGTAGATTTCAGAGTTTGAGCATAAAGAATTTAAGTTTGAGCCTAACTTTTCTTTCTGGAATATTTACATTAATAAATAACTAATGCTAATTACAAGTAATCATCTAGTAGTGTTGTTAAACCTTAAGCAAGAACTGACCACAGAGAAGTCATCTGAACAATTGTAAATACCAATCGAATGCTGATGATTTAGGGCAGATTTGACTTATTCGACCTAACCTGAGGATAATAAATAATAAGGTTAAAAGGTGTTAAGATTAAAGTGCACACCGTAAAACATGGCACCCAGCGTGGGGCTTTAACTGTTCAATTCTGGCCAGTAATTGAACAGTTAAGCGCCAGCTAAATAGCGTGTGCGTGGATGTGCTTAAAGATTAGAAATGCATTTTCTTTTTTAAAGATAAATCAATTAGAAGACGGCTAATGAAACTTAGTCGGAAAAAAAAATCTAGAAAAGATTATTTAAAGAAGACACAGAAAGGGTTAGATGTGCAAGGCTCGTTGCTTCAGGCGATGTGTTGCGTACCGTCTCGATCAGGCTCCTGTAGTCCTTCAGAACCTCAGCCTGATGTCGTTCGCTCCCACGTTCAGCACAACAGCTCCGAAGCACACATCAACTTCAGGATCTCGGGAACCTGTGCAGCAACATCAAGAACATGAGCACCAGGAAAGCAGTGAATGCACATCTTATCCTTACCTGAGGTAGCACAGACATGACGGACCATTGGCGTGCCCATGATCACGGTGGCGTCACGTTCGGACTCGCTAAGAGGGGAGAAGCGGTTCCAGGTCGAGATCTCCAAGACCGGGAGGGGTGACGGAGAGGTTCTTGCTCTGGTCCTGGCTCGTGTCTTCCGCTGTGTGATCCATGGTGTTGTGTCGGTGCCGGAGTGAATGGAGCCAGAGATGATCGAGTCTTCCTGGGCAGAGAAACGCATGGAGTAGATGAAGTCAGAGTCAAATGGTAACAAATAGAATTTCAGCCCATAAAAATACAAGCCCTAACAATACAATGCCTGCACTTTTTTTGTTTTACAATTAGTGTAATTAAGCCAGCTTCTTTGTTTCACACACATTTGTCAATAGTCTTCTTCTCTACATAAATTAGGAAGTACAATAGGCAATGTAATAAATCAAGTCAATTCACATAGGGCTGTGTAATCTAATCCAATCTAGGGCTGTGAAACGATAAATCATGATTAATTGCATCCAAAATAAAAGTTTCTTTACATAATATTACGGTTAAAACAGTGTGAGGTGCAAAAGAAAAGGTTTAAGAGAACAAGAAGTGCAGAGAAGAGCACATGGAAACAAGAATAAGTCTCACGTCTCCACACAAGGAGGGTTTCAGAAGACATGCAGAGGATCTGCTAATCCTCCATTTAAGAGCATGTGGAGGTCCTGAGAAACAATTACAACAGACAAGCATTTAAACCGCAAATTACAAAGTATAGTATTGATTATGTTGGCAAAATAGGCAAGTTAACAAATTAACATTAACAAGCAGTCATCAGTGACCATGTCATCTCACCTGAACTTCACCGGTCACTACATGTGGCAACCCTCTGTATCTGAACTCTGACTCACTCAGATGTCTTTATATCCCTAAACAGCTCCTGCAAAAACACAAATCAGATCACACACACATGCAGGACTCATTCCAATCAAGAGCTCACTGGAACAAAAATGATAAAATTACATTAATTCATTAGAAAAGTTAATTCATCCAAAAACACAGGACAGGTCATAAGTGGATCGTTGGACAAAAGCACTACACGAATGATCCGATCTCAGTGATAGAGTTCACATCAGACCCGATCTCAGTGATAGAGTTCACATCAGACCCATTTACATCTCAGATCTACAGAGGAAACAGAAAAATTAACATGATACACCAAATTAAAGAAACAATGACAACAACAACAATAATAAATCCAAAAATCTGTGTGAAAGTGGATAAAGTGAAATATACCAAAACTCTTAAAGACCAGTAAAACACTGGCAAAAGCCAGCTGCTAAAAGAGACTGTAAATTACCCACCAAACATCAAATCTCAATCTGCAAAATCTATTTGGGATGTTAATAAGAGCAGTACAAAAATTTAGTTTCATATAAATAAATAAAAATACTCACAATACAAGCATCCCAATTCTATAATCAAAGGAGGCAAAATAACAAACACGTATTTCTGCTTTAGAAATGTGCTCATAAATGTCACTTACAAAATGGTGGATGTATTAAAGCACACAACGATGGAGATAACTTCAGGAGACATCAATAGACCAGTGAACAGCGGAACCCACGAGGAGAACCACACACATCAACTACAACTCAAAGTAATGCAAGCCGGCCAGGCAGAAACAGAGGGCTTAAATACACAGATAACAGATCAGGGAAACGAGACACAGCTGGGGTAAATTAACCCAACTACAGTAACCATAGTAACTACCTGGGAGAGAATGGAGACCTGACTAGTTCACGAGGTTCAGCTGTGTTGTGTTTATGAAGACGGTGAAACTGGGATCAAGAAGTGGCACAATTTGATGAAAGCCTAAAAATGCTTCAGAAAGCCTTGGATTACGATCACTACATTTAAATTAGTGATGTTACGTATGACACTGAAGCTTTGATGCACGTATCACATATGCGACACAATTTCTAGTGAGTCACGTGATCGATGACAAATGAAGCCTCACTTTCTGTCCGATCACGTGCGAGTTTCGCTTTGGGTGACACACACACACACACACACACACACACACACACACACACATATATATATATATATATTTATTATTTAACATTTTACTTATTTTATTCTTGTAAGTAATTTATTACTTTCATATAACATTTTTAAAAAGGCGAGATGCTTGGTGTGTGACAAAGAGCTTGTTTATGGAAACAACACATCATCCATGCTAAGGCATTTCAGAGCTTTACATGAGACTGCACAGCCCCAGAAAGCCGTGTGAAAGAGTGTTCTCTAAGGCTGGGGAATTACTGTGTAAGAGGAGAAATAGACTCAGCCCCAACACTGTGAAACAGCTTTGATTTCTAAATAAAAATAAGTAAAAACTTTATCACATTTCTGCCATTCCTACAGTTACATAAGCACTATCACTGCCAAGTGGCATACATTTAAAAAAAGATGATCCTATCAGACAATGTTATATTCATTGTGTGTGTGTGTGTGTGTGTGTACAGAGAGAGAGATAGAGTAGGCCTACATTAAATCTTATTGAATAATATAAGCTTATATTATATTTTATTGTCACACTTTAATAGGAAAATGAATTTATTAAATGAACAAATCAAACACAAACATGTAAGGTTTTTATTTGTACACATAACATTGAAACTCTGTAGTGTGTTGTGGTTGCTTCATCTGCCAGAGCTTCTGGCTGCTTTATTTTAAATAAGCACCAGATGGCGCTGTTCGACACTCTCGAAGCTTTGAATCTTTTCCCGGAACAGTCAGGGGAAAGCCTCATTGCTTCATGAAGCTTCATTTACCCATCCCTAATTTAAACTGTACTGCATTAAAGTTTGAAAAAAAAGTTATGAAAATACAAATATACAGAAAGGGTAAAGATCTACAACACCAATTAAGTACAAGTGAAAAATAACCAACAATAAAAATAACTCTCTTACCTTTACTTCAGTTGGACCTTCCCTCTCCAAACTACATCCCAGGCTGGCAATCCTGTAGGATCTTCGTGTGGGCCTTTATACTTATGGGCAAAACCACTGACAGGAACGCAAACAACAAGGAATACAATTCAACAAACCACCAAATCTCAATATATGTTTCCTCACTGAAAAACTGTTACATTTTTAAACAAACATTGCCCTTCATCTTCTACACTTGGTTTCTCCCAGTTTCCAACATGCGCCTCAGCACAGATATAAAAGCTCATTCCAGAAGCTGTTCTGGTTTGCACTGGTTGAAGCTGTCGCATTGGCTGGTTTTCTGTTTTAATTCAATTGTGAAGTAAAAGATGTTACAAAAAGACTCTACAAAAATATACTATTGTGTTCATGTTGAAATTGAGAAAGATCCATAACTTGATTCATGTAAAAAGGGACTATTTTATCTATTTTTATCTTTTTCATTGAGTCAGGCCAATTTCTCGAGTGGCACCTGCTCATAAAACAAAGAAGGGTAAAGGGGAAAAAAGGATGGCGATGAACAAGCGAAAAAGAAAGAATTAGACAGAGCCCACTGACTCTGTGTCAAAACTCTAGCCGCGTTACATGAAGATAAAAAAAAGTCACGCACTGTGCAAAGCAACCATTGAAACCTGCTAATTCACTGGCTAGTCAAGTTGCTGAAAGTACACGGATTACTGAGTTTGGTAGGGGCTACATTCTTGCAAGTAAATAATACATGATTATTTGTTTTTTTATCAGGTTTATATCAGGTTTTTTCTCCATCCAATCTGATGGAGTTTGGTTCCTTGCCACTGTCGCCTTGCTTTTGGCTTGCTTTGAGCTTGCTCAGTTGGGGTTATTTAGTGTTTAGCAATATTATTGATCTGTGTTGTACTACTTTCATGTTATCACTGTGAAGCTGCTTTGATACAATCTGTATTGTAAAAAGCGCTATATAAATAAATGTGACTTGACTTGACTTGACTTGACATGATTAGACGGACAAAATAATCTGCAGGTTGATAAGTCATGTTTGTTATTTATTTTTCTGGTGAAAGTGTCTTGCCTCAGGCTATAATGCTAATCGATATGTACACTTCTTTTTTTCTTTTTTCTTTTCATTTACACCCTGTCTGTTGATCATGTCTGTAATCTGCTCCTATTGTCCCGGGTATTTTGGTGAACCCAGGGTTAGGGGTTTAAACTGTGCAAATCACTGATAAACACAACACTATATGTTGCTTTGGAGAAAACATTTTTCTGATTTCAGTTTTGTTTTCTGCTAAGAAATACATTACTTGCCAAAATGTTAAGCTTGTCATTTCATGATTGTTAAACCAATAAAGAACCAAAGATTTAGCATATATTTTATTTGTTTCCCCCTGTTTAATGTTTATGTATAAAAGTGTACATTTAGTGATATTTTTAGATTGTTTATTAACACATACAAAAATGATAGAACACAAATAAATGATAGTGGGTTAGGGTTAGATTGTCACAATAATCCTGATAACCTTGGAAGATTGTACATATTAAGAGAAGTTAAAAGTTCAAGGAATAAAAGTCCACAGGTTTGAGTGTTTGTGTGTGTGTGTGTGTGTGTGTGTGAGAGAGAGAGAGAGAGAGAGAGTCTTCTCGCATTACCAGTGTGAGACTCGTGTTGTTCATCTCTGATTCACAGAAGCTTTATGAGCATCAGATTGGCTTGTTGTCCTCGGCCTAAGCCTTCGCTGGAACGATCCTTTGACTTTACTAATACCTCATGCTCAAATCAACACTTTAAACTGATGGCATTTTTTACAAAACTGAATCTCAAGTCTTAAGAGCAACCTGTGTTTTAGCATTTAAAGCTGGTGTGTCCATGCGTGCGCTTGACTCTTCTGTTGCTCACGCTTTATCCTGGATGAGGAATCTTTGGTCTCCACAAGAATAACAACTATGGCGATATAAATGAAAGCAGCGATTAAGGGGCCAAGCACGACAGCGGGAGTTACTGTCAGTTTAATAGGACATCGCAGTATTTAATGTAACAACTGTAGAAATGACGGAGACAGGAAGGGTTCAGACTGAAATAACAATAAGACTGATTTCAATGATTTTTCCAGATTTCACAACAAGAAGAGAGTGTGGACACACAAAGCCAATCCTGCCAAAATAATGCATTTCATCACAAAGAATTATGTATGGTTGAATAGTTAAAGGCAAAAGAAATGTGAGAATTTGTTTTGTGCGATAGAGTCTAAGTGACAGAACCCAGATGTGTTTGGGACGACGCCAGAACACACACTGCAGATGCTTGGCCCCTAAAATAAAACACACATATAATAACTTACTCAACAAGAACACAACAGCTTCTGTAAAGAGCATATTGATTGAAACGGCAACACAATCTATCAGCTTCACTAAATCTTTTGTAATAAAAACAAATCTGAACAGCAAGCAAACACAAATACACCACCAGAAAACGACCTGCAGCGCCTGTGAGTCCTGCACCTTAAACACAGCTCGGGCTCTCTCACCAACACTCAGTGGTGCTCACTCGCCCGCTCGCTCTGACGGTCTCTAATCTGCTGTGGGCTCGTGCCGGATCAAGTCTCGTGCCGAGGAGAGACGAGTCCCCTCCGTGGAAAAGTGCAGAGAAGGAAAATACAACATGACTTGTATGTGGCTTTGGGTAAAGAATGATGGACCTGACCCTTACTGTATAACAGCAGGATATTAAAATGATTCTGTATGCGCTTTCTTGTGTGTTGGCGAGCATCTCTGTCTCTTCAATCTTCAGCTTTGTTATTTCTTCAGTCATTTTTAGGCATCTGTCTTTCTGTCCTACTTTCAAAAAAATCAATAAATATAAGTAAAGTTTCTCAAGTAGATATAACGGTAGAGATGAAAACATATCTTAACATTAAAAAGGTAAATAACGTCAAGGTTTATTATAAATACGATTGTCCTTCCAGTTGTGCTTGATTGTACAGTACGGTGACCAGTGCTTTTGAGCCCCAATTGTTAAGAGTGAATCATTGCGTAGGCAGAGCTGTGAAGTCCAGGTCCAGAAAGTAAAAGTCCTCCTCAGGATTTGGTTCCAATCTCCTGGATTTGCTAACGACTGCAGTTTTCAGGCAGGAGAGAGAACTAACGAGAGAAACAGCGGTGGGAATAAACATGTGGCAGGACTTTTACTTTCTGCCCCCTGGACTTTACACGCGAATGTATATTTAGAGGAATGTGTGTGTGAGTTGCACTGCCCTACTCCTGCTTGAGGGAGGTATTCATCACAAGGTTACGGTGCAGATTAGGATTCTGACTGTGTCGGTTGCGGCTCCGCACAGAGGAGAACGTCGTGTCACACCCTGGAACTTTGCACTTGTGAAGGAGGCGAAGGTGCACCGTTTTGTAATGAGCCCTGAATGTGCCTTTGTTGCTGTAAACCTTCTGACAGAGATGGCACGTGATGGGAGATGAGCTGTGAGACTGCAGGCTGAGGCACGGTGGAGACGAGACGCGGAGCCCGTCGCAGCTCTCGTCACTGTCCTCTAGAGGGAGCCCTTCTTCACTGCCCACGTCTGAGTCCCAGGACGAGTGTGCGCTGCCTCTGGTGCTCAGGTCCAGCACAGCGTCGTTCTCCACAGCACCCTCTGCTGGCTCAGTGGCTCTCTCCAGAGATTTGCTCATGGGGAAGACGAGGCCTGTGCGGTGGCTGGCTTTGAGGATCACAGACATCTGACTGACTGACATCTGCTCTTTGTGAGGGAGATCGGGATGCTCTCTGCGGAGAGAAGACGTTCCTGAATAATCTTTGGTCAACAGCCTGTGGTGCAGATTCAGGTTTGCACTGTGTCTAGAGAATTAAAAGCAAAAACATTTGAAGAAAAAAACCAACAGTCTTTTGTTTCTAAGTTTTTTCATGAATAAAAGCAATCAATCTAACCCTGGCCTCACGGTAAATAACGGACGATTGCTAAATGATTGCGATGTTCTAATCAGCTCCAGATTTCCAGATCAAGCATTTCGACTGCTTGGTATCAAAAATCTACTTGTTATTTGGAAACTAGAACGCAGTACTAGAACCTGACTATGGTCTTCATAAACCTCCATAAACAGAAATCCTGAACTGTTCAAACGCAAGAAGACGCGAAAGAAACCCATTGGGTGTGTGCACGCTGTTTTACGCACAGAAAGATGCGTCTCACACAGTTCTCTTTTGTCAAGCTCGAACGGACGAACAGACACAGTTTTGGCGAGTATGCTCGTAAATGAGGTCTCAACTGCGTTAAAATAAAAAGTCTTAATGAACGTAAACGGTTATGAGAAAGTCTGATGTTCGCCAGATCCGTTCATTTGGTGTTAAAGTGACAGTAGAGAAATATACCTGCTTCCGTCTTGAGTTATTCATGTTCAAGAACAAAAGACAAATATAAATACTCAGATCTGCTCTTCTTTACCTTTTATAGGATTTATATATATATTTATATTTAATTTATACATTAAAGTATTTCGTATCTGAATACTATTAGATCGAGCTGAAATCTGTTTCATTTCATTTGTTTCTTTGTTCTATTGTATTTATTTGTGCTATTGCTTGTAATTTGCTCATTCATTTATATGTTTCACTGGCTATTTACTGGTCTATACGTAACATTATTTATTCATATACTTTTCTTGAAAATTCTGGCCGGGCAAATAACCAGTTAACTCCTAAGTGTCGAGCCCTGTGTGCGTCCCTTTTAAGACCTGCCCCTTTTGTTATAAAATAAAGTTGCTACGGGGAGAAATAAAATAATGTATAAACGCTGGAGCCAGAGACTGTCCTGTGATTCTGAATAACTGCCTGATGTAATGGACTGTATTACACACACACTCATTTCCGTCTTACCGGTCTCTGCTGCGGCGGGACGGGAACGCAGCGTTGCAGCCGTCCACAGTGCACATGTGCATCTCCTTCAAGTGCACGTTTCGGTAATGCATTTTGACACTGTAGGGGTTTTTAAATGTCTTACTGCAGATCTCGCAGGGGTGCGACTGCTCTTCTTTATCATCTGGACTGGTGTTCTCCGGGTCACTGCCGCCGCCGTCTGCACAGCGCTCACTGCCGTGTGTGAAACGGGCCGGTCGGTGGCTGCAAGGCTGGTCTGGCCCTGAACTGCACGTCGGTTCTTCACATTTTGAGGACTCCTTTTCTTTCTCGTCGTTCTGTTTAGTGTGAAAGAGAGAAGGAGAAGACGGGGAGATGATGCAACTCTCCTCCTGAGTCAGTTTGTCCCATTCTGCGTCCAGTGAGTTGGCGGTGGACCGGGGAAGACCATCGCGGTCCACAAGGCCACGCCCCTCGCTGCTGATGTCACACTTGTGTGTGTGCGTGCAGGGGCTGAGGGGCGGAGTCTCCTCCTCGGACACGCCCTCCTCTGCCAGATCGTCCTTCTCGATTTTGATGGGCATGCTGGACTTCCGAGACTTCTTCTTGGGCGCCGGCTCCGTGTCGCTGTGGATGTGGATGTGGCCGGTGCTGACGGGAACCGAGGAGGACAGGAGCGGGAGCGAGGGCAGGTTGCCTGGCGTGTGGGCCAGCTCGGCTGGGGTCACCAGGCTCCGGTAAAAGGGCAGCACGGGCTGCACAGTCTTTAGATTGGGGAAGAGGATTCCGCTTTGGCTCATGCTGGAGAGAGAGCCGTGCAGTTTGGGCTCAGAGTTGCGGATGATGAAGCTTGAGGCGGTCCTGCTCTCCGGCATGGAGGCGAACTCTCTCTTCTCGCCCTCCGGCTCGTCCTCCTGGCTCGGGCTCAGGCCCCCCCGCAGGTCCTTGTCGCGATTATTGCGGTTCATTGGCATGTGCAGTCGCGGGTTCGGATTAGCACTGTGCCTGTTGCGACTGCGTAAAGAGCTGAACACCATGTTGCAGCCCTCAATGGTGCACTTGTGCTTGATCTTCAGATGAACGGCGTTGTAGTGTATCTTCAGCGTGCCCTTGTCGTAGAAGGTCTTCTCACAGGCACTGCAGAACACACGGCCCTTCTTCAAGGATCCGCTCTTCTCCGCACACCGCATCTTGCTCTCTGGGGACATGTGTGTGTTTTCCGAAGTGATGGAGGATGTGCACGGCGTGGAGGGAGAGGAGTTTCCACTCACGTTAAACTCTTCCGTCTCCATCTTTGGAGATTGTGTGTGCAGCAGCAGCTCTGCTCTCACGGGGCCGGTGTCGAAGCCAGCACTGCCGTCAAGGCTCAGTTCTGACGCCTCACGTCTCGTTTGCGCCTCCTGGTGGCTGCAGGCTGTCCCGGAGCTCAGCAACGGGGCCGGAACCGAGTTCAGCAGCTGCAATGGCAGCATGAGGGCCATGCTGTTCACTAGAGTCTCAAAATGGTGTCCGTTACTACACCCGGGTGCTTCTGCTTTAGCGGGCGTCCGCACAGAGCGCTGTGTGCTGCTTTCGATGAAGCTGCGGATGTCAGAATTGGTCCTAGTGGTCGGAACAACAACAGCCTGCCCCTCCTTGTCCTGTAGAGCCATGAGCTCCACGATGGACTTGGTCTCTCCAAAGCGCAGGAATTGCTGCAGCGTCACAATCTCCTCTTCAAAGGTCATTATGGCCCAGCGGTCCAAAACCTTGCCGGCCACATCCTAGACACAGACACACAAGGAATATAATTTGCATTATGAAGTCTACACTAATAAATGTCCTGCACTGCGACCCTAAAATACTCCATAACTTCTGACAGATTGACAGAGTCACTAAATAACAAGTCATGCATACATCTAATGCATGTGGACTTGAGAGGTCTAATTACTGCAGCAGGGTGATACATTCAGGAGCATAATTTTTCTTCATTTAGATGATGCGGGTTTCCCTGTCGAAGTATGGGGGGGGGGGGAGATCAGAGGCGAGTCGGGCAAGTCTTTCAGTGCGCCTGTAATTACTCTTGAGTGCCAGCAGGCTTTGAAAGTCATGTAGCAGCTTCATGTTGTAACCAGAATAAATATTTTATCATACAGCATTCATCTGGAGGTCTGAAGAGGCTTTAACTTTACATTCTCCACTAGAGGAACTAGCATGAATTTAATTCAAGCACCTGAATACTTGATAAGCCAAAAGATTGAAGATATCTCAGCGGCTCACCACTGGAATTTTGAGGAAACGTGCGACAAAACTGTAATTATACATCTCAAATCGACGGATGTTTTCAAGCGGGATCAGTGTGAGTCGAGTGATCGGAACAGCTCACCTGCAGGACGTAGCCACGGATGTAGTCCTGGAGAGTCCAGTCTAGGGCGTTTAGGATCTGAATGACCTCCTCCTGCTTAAGGACGCTGAAGAGACGGTCCAGCAGGATCTTGAGACGCACTGGAATTGCTTGCGTCCCATAAAGCATCAGACTACAGATATCAAACACCACATTGGAGTGAACAATCTCCACCTGGCTTCCTTGGTACATGTGATGAACCTTCAGCTTACTCAGAGCTGCAATTCAGCAAAACAGACAGCAGTTTACATCACGCATGCAGAAATCACAACGCATCTCACAAAGCATTTCTATCGTTCACGTCTGAATCTGTTTTCTTTTGCAAGTGAGGCTTTAAGTGAGCATTTGTACACATTTTCATGTTGCAAACATTTTGCCTATGTATTGTAAAAAAAGTGTGTTTGTATATATTTGCTTATGTGCATGGCTGAGAAATTACAGACAATATTGTAAATAATTATCATCTACAAACAATAACAATTACAACAACAACAAAAAAAACCATCCAAGGATTCTAAACTGGCCATCAATTTATCAATTTATGCCACATAGCTTTGATGTCAGAAAGTCAATATTACGACATAGAGTAATTTATAATGAACAGATTTATTCATTTATTTCTGCCTTGTCAAATATGTTTATTAAAGGAATATTTAAGGTTGAGCAAGTTAACTTTAAACATCAGCATTTCTAACACAATTTATTCTTTGAGGATTTAAAATTAGAAATGTGAAGCATATAATTTGATAAACTCACTTTGGTTAAAATGTTGGTATTATTTGAGCTGGACAGTTGTTACATTCATTTCTAAAATAATTTTATGGTCTTTTTATGTATCACATTTTTAAAAATTGCATTTATAAAATTGGATATAGCTTTATAAAGAAAATATTAGTAAGCATTTGTTCTTCACTAAAAATCATCATCACATTGTTTACATTTTGTCACTACACTTCTAAAACAGTATTTTAGGATTTACGCTCATTTCTTTTTTTAAGTGGCTAACTGTTACAGAAAAATAAAATACATTTTTTTAAAAATGGGAAAGACATGTTGAAATTATTTTTAAGGCAGTAAACATTTTTAGTTGATTGAGCTTAATTTGTGTTAAACACTGAATATTCTTTTAAAAAGTACTGTGAAAAGTACAAGAGGCAGAAAGACAGAGAGAGTTGACGTGAAGAGTGTTTAAACCTGGTTTGAAAAACATCTGTGTGAAATGTAATATTGTCTGTGAAACTCACCATGGGCGACCCAGCCGTGCCGACAGTCTTCGCAGAGTCGCCGCCTCAGTTTCCCAGGCTTGAAACTGTCACAGTTGCAGTTCACCAGCGTGCAGCAAATAGCCTGTCCACACACACAATAATCATGAATATATTCAACATATTTATTGATCACAAACGCCCATTATGTCCACTCCAAAATGTTCGGTTTCATACTTGAACTTTTTAAATGTACACCTAGATCTGAACATTTGTGTGTGTGTGTATCTTTCGACATATGCGTGTATCTCTATCAAGCTCAAGAAGCTCTTTGGATTATTCTCATGCTGGAGAACACGATCGCTAGGTTTGGGTCACGGTCTCTCCAATGATGCCGTCATTAAACCAAGAGAGAGACACATGTTACTGATACATTATAAAATTCAGTTTTGAATTAAACGTTTCACTGTTTTGTTGGTGCTTTAATGATAATTTTGTATTAAATAAAGAATTATAAATGATATTAAGTACTCCTCTGAGCACAAACACATGCAGTGAGGTTCATTCCGATGCGATTTCATATTAATTATAGACACTTCAGCACAAATCGACAGCTCAATATAGAGATAATACAGGCCAACAGCCTCGATAATCACATCACAGTTATTTATCCTCGAGCCTCAACTATAAAACACACCAGCACTTACACACACAAAGAAAGAGAGAGCGATATTTGAAAATGCACATTGATCTGAACATCACAAAAGTCAATGGAAAGCACAAAAAATACTTGGTGCATTATGTTCAGCCAAGCAAACATTTTGAGTTTAATTTCTGAATGAATTTTAAATGTTAATTGGCTAGTGTATGCGGTTCCTAACGGTTCAATAATCCAGCTTTTTGGCTGACAGTTTGACTACATTGTAAAATAGCCTACAGCAATAATACAGCATATTATTTAGAATATTAAAAATAAAAAAAAATTATTACATTTCTTAAAAATAATGCGACTGTTAAATGCATTAATATACTCAGAATTTATTGCTTTTGAATAGATTTTTTACAATGTAAAATGTGTAAACTTCAACCCAACGGTCACAATTAAAATATCGACTGATATGCTTTAATCCAGAATATCACTTGATATTAGACAAATATGATTTTGACAAACTGTCCAAGTTAGTAGTTCTCCTAGGACCACAAAAGTGTAGAACCTGTGTGTGTGTGTGTGTGTGTGTGTGTGTGTGTGTGTGTGTGTGTGTGTGTGTGTGGAAATAAGCGGAGGAAAGAGTCCCTGTCAGATCTCACAACACAGGCCTGTAGCAGCGAACAACAATGACAGATCAACATGAGCTTAATGAACACACACACACACACACTCGCAGAGACAAAGCTTTCACGCCCCAAGGCCATTAACTGTGTTTGCCCGCCCAGAAACGGGGTCTCAGTCCCACTTTGGGACATTAACTCGTCAGCATGAGCACAAAGACAGAGAGAGAGAGCCGGGAGAGGATCTCTGAAAGCTGCCAGAAAGTGGAAGAATTTGACTCCTGTTGTTCACTTAACAAAAATCTTTTGGTAGGTCTCTATAATCAATGTGTGTTTTACATTGGTGTTCAGATTAAACAAGCATTCCACACACACACACACAATCATGTATCCAGCATCATGGCTGTGCCAGCGAAATTACTCTTGTCTTGAATTACATTCCAGTGGATGACCAACAAACACTCACACACTTGAGAAGACATTCACACCCATCTGAACAGCACAATAAAGTTTCTCCTGAAAGATCTAGCTAGCAAATGGGGAAAAACTCTGTAAAAATGGATTCATTTCTGAATGCTAATTTATGTCTCGTACACCAATAAATGACCAACACAGACAAAAGTTACCGATTCGCTCAAAGCACCACACAGGGAAAAAGCCTATTTTTCCTCAATGTAACATCATCTACATATAACTCAACATCCACTTGTGTTCTTATCTAAATTCTCAAAGACAGACTTGATCCCAAACTAAACTTCTTACCTCAGACATTTCGATCAGACTGAAGTTTCCAGTGTTTCGGAGCAGTTTGCCATTCCAGCTCCTGTCTGTACAAGTTCTACTGCGAGAGATCCATCACTCACAGTTCAGGCACACTCACCCACACAACACACACTCTCTCCTGCAATGGAGAAACGCGGCGCTCGTCCACAGGCCCGTGTGAGTGTGTGAGCGGCTCTAAAGCGTCCAGGATGAGTGTGTGAGTGTGTGAGTGTGTGCTGGAACTGGGCGCTGGGGAGTGGAATGAGACCCTCCTACCCGCTGTACTCTCTGCCTCTCACCTTAAGAGATCTCTCTCTCTCTCACACACACACACACACACACACACACACCTCCCCCACTGGGTGGCGGGCCAGTCCCCTCACAGCTGGCTGGAAGAGGGCATGACACGCGTCTCTCACAGAGATTTGATCAAAAGGAATCACAAAGGCTGGAGGCTCCTAATGCAGTCAGGAGAGACTCTCTACCTCGGCTCTCTCTCTCTCCAGCAGTTTGAGTAATGCATTAAATCAATGCAGCCCGGCACAAGACACACTCAAGCACTGGATACTGGATGGGTGTGTGTGTGTGTGCTTTAACAGCCTCTGATCAATCCCAGCAAGTTATGCCTTTTGCTGGCCAGAATTGTATGTTTCAACAGATTTTTCTTTGCAGCCATTCAGTTGTCATACGTGTTCTTCAAATACAGAAAAAACACAAACTTTTAAATTAAAAAACTACCTGAAAATTGTATGTTCTCTACAAAATCGTTGCTACACATGGTTAGAAGGACATTAAAACGTTTCGTTAAAAACCCATTTCTGGTAATCACAACATATGACAATCAGTCCATGAAGTTTATATCTATCGAGCTGATATTACATTCGGTGCAGTCACTTGACATTTTAATACACCAATTACACAGCAGGTAAAAACATGCTGCGTTTAATCCATTACAGAGCAGGTTTTAACAGGTTTTTGCTTCTTTAACGCTCAGAGACAGAGAACTGAGTGGGCATCTCCTCTCCTTAACTAAAAATTTACAACAAGCAAAATGGCAGGGACTATTACTCTGTAGCTAATATAGCCTGAAATATTCAGTTAAATCTGTATTACTTACAAGAGATCAAAGCTTTATTTGTAAGAGTCAAATTTTATGAAGTCACACATGGGAAGCCCTCAGTCGTGCAGCGAGACCCAGAGGACGCTTATCAAATCAACATGCAGAAATTGGCTGGATTGCAGCGCTGCTGTTTGTAAGATAGCTTTTTTAAAGACAGAATTGGTTTTGCTGATCTTCTCCCTCAGGCTGCGGTCTGGAGTCGAGAGCGACGCGGCTCATACTGGCAGATTCCCTGCTAACACTGACTTCATTTCACATGCAAACACAAATCGCCCCATCTACAACATACAAGAAGGTTTTTTACACTGCAACAGTAAAAATGTCATTGAATTAAAGCTTGGTGTTGGTCTTGTGCTGTATGTCAACAACAGTCTCTGTGAATTTCCAAAGAGCCAAGCTTGATGTGATTGTAAATATATCAAGTATTTTATTGACCCCAAGAAAAAATTGGGGTACCGTTAGAGCAAATGGGCTGTTTCGCTAAAGATATTAGCCCCAATCAACTTAAATAACATTCATTTGTTTATAATTAACCTGTACTTATGAGAAACACTCTGATTTAACTATTGACTACAATTTCTGAAAGAATAAAAAGATTTTGTTTTAGGTTTAAAGTAGTTTTTTGTTTTGTTTTTTGTTCTTGTTTAGTTTTGCACAGTTACAATTTAGATTACAGCTCAAATGAACAGTGATTATATTTAAATATTGAAGGGATTGTTCACCCAAAAATTATTCTGTCTTTTCTTACGTTAAATTGCATCAAATTCAACCAAGAAAAAAGAAGAAGAAAGAAAGGTTTGGAACGACACCAGGGAGAGTAAAGTATGACAGAAAACTGTCCCTATAACCTGCATAAACGTAACTCTCCGACTCCTCTACTGTACTGAGCACTGACAGTGTGTGTGTGTGTGTGTGTGTGTGTGTGTACTGTATATAACTAATTCAAAGAATAAAAAAAATCTGCTGCATAATTGTCATGATACGGTCAGAGCATTTCCCTGATTATTGACTTGACTTAAAATACCATTTCAGAGATACTGTTGTGCAGTAAAACCTGACACATCTCTGCAACTCCAAACTCAATAAAGCATGTTAAATAAGCTTTCCCTCACACCACTGAAAGGATGAAAAGACTCATAGTGCTTTAATGAGGATCATTTTAATCCAAAAAGGTACGAGTAAAAGCTTTGTGCCTGCAGAGAGTACTTCAAAAACACAGAGAGCAGCGAAGAGCAGCTTCTATCTCATAGTGGCTCTAAAAATATTGCCTTTGAACAAGCTGGAGGCCATGAGAAGTCCTCGTGTTCAGATCCACACACATGAGAAGTCCTCGTGTTCAGATCCACACACATGAGAAGACCTCGTGTTCAGATCCACACACATGGGAAGACCTCGTGTTCAGATCCACACACATGAGAAGTCCTCGTGTTCAGATCCACACACATGAGAAGTCTCGTGTTCAGATCCACACACATGAGAAGTCTCGTGTTCAGATCCACACACATGAGAAGTCCTCGTGTTCAGATCCACACACATGAGAAGACCTCGTGTTCAGATCCACACACATGAGAAGACCTCGTGTTCAGATCCACACACATGAGAAGTCTCGTGTTCAGATCCACACACATGAGAAGTCTCGTGTTCAGATCCACACACATGAGAAGTCTCGTGTTCAGATCCACACACATGAGAAGTCTCGTGTTCAGATCCACACACATGAGAAGTCCTCGTGTTCAGATCCACACACATGAGAAGTCCTCGTGTTCAGATCCACACACATGAGAAGTCTCGTGTTCAGATCCACACACATGAGAAGTCCTCGTGTTCAGATCCACACACATGAGAAGTCTCGTGTTCAGATCCACACACATGAGAAGTCCTCGTGTTCAGATCCACACACAGGAGAAGTCCTCGTGTTCAGATCCACACACATGAGAAGACCTCGTGTTCAGATCCACACACATGAGAAGTCCTCGTGTTCAGATCCACACACATGAGAAGACCTCGTGTTCAGATCCACACACATGAGAAGACCTCGTGTTCAGATCCACACACATGAGAAGTCTCGTGTTCAGATCCACACACATGAGAAGTCCTCGTGTTCAGATCCACACACATGAGAAGTCTCGTGTTCAGATCCACACACATGAGAAGTCTCGTGTTCAGATCCACACACATGAGAAGTCCTCGTGTTCAGATCCACACACATGAGAAGTCTCGTGTTCAGATCCACACACATGAGAAGTCCTCGTGTTCAGATCCACACACATGAGAAGTCCTCGTGTTCAGATCCACACACATGAGAAGTCCTCGTGTTCAGATCCACACACATGAGAAGTCCTCGTGTTCAGATCCACACACATGAGAAGACCTCGTGTTCAGATCCACACACATGAGAAGACCTCGTGTTCAGATCCACACACATGAGAAGTCTCGTGTTCAGATCCACACACATGAGAAGTCCTCGTGTTCAGATCCACACACATGAGAAGTCCTCGTGTTCAGATCCACACACATGAGAAGACCTCGTGTTCAGATCCACACACATGAGAAGACCTCGTGTTCAGATCCACACACATGAGAAGTCTCGTGTTCAGATCCACACACATGAGAAGTCTCGTGTTCAGATCCACACACATGAGAAGTCTCGTGTTCAGATCCACACACAGGAGAAGTCCTCGTGTTCAGATCCACACACATGAGAAGTCTCGTGTTCAGATCCACACACATGAGAAGTCTCGTGTTCAGATCCACACACATGAGAAGTCTCGTGTTCAGATCCACACACATGAGAAGTCCTCGTGTTCAGATCCACACACATGAGAAGTCCTCGTGTTCAGATCCACACACATGAGAAGACCTCGTGTTCAGATCCACACACATGAGAAGTCCTCGTGTTCAGATCCACACACATGAGAAGACCTCGTGTTCAGATCCACACACAGGAGAAGTCCTCGTGTTCAGATCCACACACATGAGAAGTCTCGTGTTCAGATCCACACACATGAGAAGTCCTCGTGTTCAGATCCACACACATGAGAAGTCCTCGTGTTCAGATCCACACACATGAGAAGACCTCGTGTTCAGATCCACACACATGAGAAGTCCTCGTGTTCAGATCCACACACATGAGAAGTCCTCGTGTTCAGATCCACACACATGAGAAGTCCTCGTGTTCAGATCCACACACATGAGAAGTCCTCGTGTTCAGATCCACACACATGAGAAGTCCTCGTGTTCAGATCCACACACATGAGAAGTCCTCGTGTTCAGATCCACACACATGAGAAGTCCTCGTGTTCAGATCCACACACATGAGAAGTCTCGTGTTCAGATCCACACACATGAAAAGTCTCGTGTTCAGATCCACACACATGAGAAGTCTCGTGTTCAGATCCACACACATGAGAAGACCTCGTGTTCAGATCCACACACATGAGAAGTCTCGTGTTCAGATCCACACACATGAGAAGACCTCGTGTTCAGATCCACACACAGGAGAAGTCCTCGTGTTCAGATCCACACACATGAGAAGTCTCGTGTTCAGATCCACACACATGAGAAGTCCTCGTGTTCAGATCCACACACATGAGAAGTCCTCGTGTTCAGATCCACACACATGAGAAGACCTCGTGTTCAGATCCACACACATGAGAAGTCCCCGTGTTCAGATCCACACACATGAGAAGTCCCCGTGTTCAGATCCACACACATGAGAAGTCCTCGTGTTCAGATCCACACACATGAGAAGTCCTCGTGTTCAGATCCACACACATGAGAAGACCTCGTGTTCAGATCCACACACATGAGAAGTCTCGTGTTCAGATCCACACACAGGAGAAGTCCTCGTGTTCAGATCCACACACATGAGAAGTCTCGTGTTCAGATCCACACACATGAGAAGTCTCGTGTTCAGATCCACACACATGAGAAGACCTCGTGTTCAGATCCACACACATGAGAAGACTCGTGTTCAGATCCACACACATGAGAAGTCCTCGTGTTCAGATCCACACACATGAGAAGACTCGTGTTCAGATCCACACACATGAGAAGTCCTCGTGTTCAGATCCACACACATGAGAAGACCTCGTGTTCAGATCCACACACATGAAAAGTCTCGTGTTCAGATCCACACACATGAGAAGTCTCGTGTTCAGATCCACACACATGAGAAGACCTCGTGTTCAGATCCACACACATGAGAAGTCTCGTGTTCAGATCCACACACATGAGAAGACCTCGTGTTCAGATCCACACACAGGAGAAGTCCTCGTGTTCAGATCCACACACATGAGAAGTCTCGTGTTCAGATCCACACACATGAGAAGTCCTCGTGTTCAGATCCACACACATGAGAAGTCCTCGTGTTCAGATCCACACACATGAGAAGACCTCGTGTTCAGATCCACACACATGAGAAGTCCTCGTGTTCAGATCCACACACATGAGAAGTCTCGTGTTCAGATCCACACACAGGAGAAGTCCTCGTGTTCAGATCCACACACATGAGAAGTCTCGTGTTCAGATCCACACACATGAGAAGTCTCGTGTTCAGATCCACACACATGAGAAGACCTCGTGTTCAGATCCACACACATGAGAAGACTCGTGTTCAGATCCACACACATGAGAAGTCCTCGTGTTCAGATCCACACACATGAGAAGACTCGTGTTCAGATCCACACACATGAGAAGACTCGTGTTCAGATCCACACACATGAGAAGTCCTCGTGTTCAGATCCACACACATGAGAAGTCTCGTGTTCAGATCCACACACATGGGAAGTCTCGTGTTCAGATCCACACATGAGAAGACCTCGTGTTCAGATCCACACATGAGAAGACTCGTGTTCAGATCCACACACATGAGAAGACCTCGTGTTCAGATCCACACACATGAGAAGACTCGTGTTCAGATCCACACACATGAGAAGTCCTCGTGTTCAGATCCACACACATGAGAAGTCCTCGTGTTCAGATCCACACACATGAGAAGTCCTCGTGTTCAGATCCACACACATGAGAAGTCCTCGTGTTCAGATCCACACACATGAGAAGACTCGTGTTCAGATCCACACACATGGGAAGTCTCGTGTTCAGATCCACACACATGAGAAGTCTCGTGTTCAGATCCACACACATGAGAAGACCTCGTGTTCAGATCCACACACATGGGAAGTCTCGTGTTCAGATCCACACACATGAGAAGTCTCGTGTTCAGATCCACACACATGAGAAGTCCTCGTGTTCAGATCCACACACATGAGAAGTCCTCGTGTTCAGATCCACACACATGAGAAGTCCTCGTGTTCAGATCCACACACATGAGAAGTCCTCGTGTTCAGATCCACACACATGAGAAGTCCTCGTGTTCAGATCCACACACATGAGAAGTCCTCGTGTTCAGATCCACACACATGAGAAGTCCTCGTGTTCAGATCCACACACATGAGAAGTCCTCGTGTTCAGATCCACACACATGAGAAGTCCTCGTGTTCAGATCCACACACATGCCACTCTCAAAGAGATGTTACGTCAGATGGAGGAGCTGATGACCTCTGACCTGTGTCTTCTCTCGCTCAGGAATGACCCCAGGCGAAGTACACACAGATGTTTGTAGACCACAGCAAAGCTAAATGGGATAACGTAAAATCTGACCCTAACCCTAATCCCAAACCAAGCTGGAATTCCCTTCTATTGGGATGAGCAGAACAATCAACGGCTCTTGAGCACAAGGTGACAGTGAAACACGGCTTCATCAACACATGGGGTGTGTGTGTGTGTGTGTGTGTGTGTGTGTGTGTGTAGAATCAGCTCAGGTCACTAGAGAGGATTACTAAAGTGCAGAAAATGTCAGTTCCAGTCTGCAATGTGTGTGTGCTTGCGTGTGTGTGTGTGTGTGTGTGTGTGCGTGTGTGTGTGTGTGTGTGTGCGCACGTCTCATCGCCAGTCTGCTATTGATCAGTCCAGTCCACATTAAGGAGAGATGCTTTTATGATAATCTGCTGTTGTCCATGTAATAGCTACATTAGACACGCTGCCTGCACATCGGACACCTGTTTGGTCTCTTTAGAATTACCGTTTGCATTACAACACAGTTTAATGGCCTTTTAAAAGGGGGGGGGAGGTGGAAAACTTTCCAGAAGTTAGAGAGCACTTCAAAAAGCCATCAGCGGATGAATGATGGCGAGAGAGACACTGCAATGCCTTCCTCTCCTCCATATATATTCATCATAAACATTTGCCTCTGAAATGCAGTTGTCGGAGGTTTTCTCACAAAACAGCAACTGAAAGTGTGAGCAGTCGTACACACACACATTACATGTTTAATCCATATAAAACTAATAACAAGCAGAAAAGAGGGAGTGACTGAGCAGCACAGAGAAAGAGAAACGGCACCTGGACTCCATCAGTTCCATCAGCGTAAACATCTCCTGCATTCCTGCTGCCACGCTGGCCTGAGGGGTCAGAGGTCATGATGACAAACGCGTGACCCAGGAGCCCTGAGAGCAGGAGAAGCTTCTGGAATCTTTCACAGGGACAGCGTTCAGTATTACCAGCCAAACACTGCACACCTCCTCACACACACACACACACTGCGCTCAGCAGCCCGTCCTCACACACACACACACACTGCGCTCAGCAGCCCGTCCTCACACACACACACACACTGCGCTCAGCGGCGCGTCCTCACACACACACACACACACACATTGCAGACTGGAACTGACATTTTCTGCACTTTATTAATCCTCTCTAGTGCCTGGAGCTGATTCTACACACACACACACACACAATAGTTAGCATCACTATCACTTTGTGACGCAATACCCATTCTTTCATGTTAATGCTAGTAGAATTACATTAGTTATCCTAGACATTAGTATTGGCAGAGGGAACTGGTAAGCGTTTAGTTGTTAATTATTATTATTATCTACAATCCCGACACTGCACACGATCTGACAAACATGTTTCATTTTAGAGCAATACAAACTCTGAACATGATTCGGCTCGTCGGGACACCAAGCTCCTGTGTGCCAGCGACCCGATCGAAGCTCATGAATGGTTCAGAAGGACACACACCGAGAGAGTAAAACACAAAGACTGACTTTGCTTCAGTGAGAACGAGTTTCTGCCGTCAGTCCGAAGATGCAGATTCTTCAATCTGAACCAGAATAATTCGTTAGAAAGAAATTGTGTGTCCAACCTGCACCATCACACACACACACACACACACACACACACACACACATGACCTGGTGTCAGAGTGCAGTGTGTCTGCATGAAGTGTGTGTGTGTGTGTGTGGGCAGAGCTGGTTTATTTTAGTACGGGGTGTATTTGGTGTTTCGTGTCTTCATCCTCTCGTCTCTTCATTAGGGTGGAGACAATCTCTCTCGCTGTTTGATTCTCCTGTAACACTCATGACCCTTTCCTCCAAAACAGCCTCCCTCCGCCTGTGAACACACACACACACACACACACACAGCTGTGACAGAGAGAGGAGACTCTGTTTCAACATCAGGACGGTTCATGTGCGATCGGTTGTCCAGCTTTGATCTGGTGTGTGACGGTGAGGGTAAATGTGCAGAAGCTGTTGGTGTGGAGCAGTTTAGGGCTGTTATCTGTGATCGCAGATGAGGCATGCGCCGCCCCGGGCAGCTGGTGTGTGTGTGTGTGTGTGTGTGTGTTTGGGCTTGTTAGTGTGAACCCCTGTCAGAGCTGAAGTTACCTGTGCTGTCGTTCTCCTGCAGGGTTAGCCTGCGCTCGGCTTCTGTCTCAGCCAGTAATCTCTCGCCACTCCTAACAGAAGATCATCAGGCCGCGAGTGCAGACGCTGTTCGGCCCTTCCCCTTTAAGGGTCGGGGGGGCGACGGGGGAATTACAAAAGCATGTGTGTCTGAATTAACTCTGAGAGATTCACACACTTCCTGCCACTGCAGATGCCACACCGCTGGAAGTCAGACTCCCATCACACACACACACACACACACACACACACACAGAGTGAGCGAGCCTCCCATCACACACACACACACACTCACACAGAGTGAGCGAGCCTCCCATCACACACACACACACACACACACACAGAGTGAGCGAGCCTCCCATCACACACACACACACACACACACTCACACACACAGAGAATGAGCCAGCCTCCCAAGAGACATGATTCACCTGAAGGAGCCAAGCACTGCCAGATGTGTCGGAAATGGCCAGGAACCCACGGACACACACACACACACACACACACAAGCTAACACATATGCATACACATGCACACAGGCTAACTCACGCTAACACTGTACGCAGCATATGCTTTCAGTCAAGGGTGGAAAACGCAGGCACCAGCACATGCCAAAAGCCTTTCAAGCATCGACTGCAGCTTAGACACTGATCCTCGAGTCAGCAGAAACATGTCACCATCAACAAGTCAAGGCTGGTTAAACTATAAAACAGCTTAGGGACCTTGTCCAGACACACAACCCAGCTAACAAAATACAGCTCTGAAGACTCTCCGGCACTCCCAGAACACAAGACACAAGAAACCGGGTCTAATCGAGTCATGAAAGACCACAGTTTGAAGAGCAAGAACTGTTAACAGAAATAGGTGAGATCAGCTGGATGTTTATTCAGTGAAACAGCGAGTCCTGTAGGTGTGTGTGTGTGTGTGTGTGTGTGTCCTCGGCAGCGCTAGGTGTGTGTGGCCACAGATGGCCCCGGAGAGCAGCTCTGAGACGCTCATGTGGCGCTGGAATGTAGATGTTGCACAATGAGCTGATTGTTTCGTGGCGATACGTGTCTGAGCCAAAGACACACCTGCCCAAACGTGGCCACAGCTCTGACACAACTAGAGCAACATCTATCAGCAGTCACACACACACACACACACACAAGCCATTTACTCTGATAGACTTTTACAAATGTCCCACCCTGAGGATTTTCCCAGTCCAAGCTTGTCTGCTTAAACATAATTTTAAAGCATATTCAGCTTAATAGCGGTTCTGATCCATCACCACACAGATTCCCTGTTCTGTGTAAGTGTGCAAGCGCTAAAATCTGCGAGATGTGCATCATTCAATGACATTAAAGGAGTAGTTCACTTTTAAAAAAATTTTGCTGATAATTTACTCGCCCCCGTGTCATCCGAGATGTTCATGTCTTTCTTTCTTCAGTTAAAAAAAATTAGGGTTTTTGATGAAAACATTTCAGGATTTTCTTCATATAATGGACTTCAATGGGGACCAAACGGTTCAAGGTCTAAATGAGAGTTTCAGTGCAAACTGTTCAAAGGGCTTTAAACGACACCAGATGATGAATAAGGGTCTTATCAAGGACCCTTTGAGTCATGACTCAAAAAAAGATTTGTTCATTTTGATGAACGAGTTCGAACAGCAGAGTCACGAACGCGCATCACAGAACAGAGCAAGGCGAGCGTTTGAGCTTATAAAACTTAAACTTCGTTATTTATTTTTTAAATGAGTGATCGTTTCGCTTGATAAGACCCTTATTCATCGTCTGGAATCGTTTAAAGCCCTTTGAACAGTTTGTACTGAAACTGTCTTTTGGACCTTGAACCGTTTGGACCCCATTGAAGTCCATTATATGGAGAAAATCCTGGAATGTTTTCATCAAAAACCTTCATTTCTTTTCGACTGAAGAAAGAAAGACATGGACATCATGGATGACACGGGGGCGAGTAAATTATCAGCAAACGTTTTTTTTAAAGTGAACTACTCCTTTATGAGGGAGTCATAGAAATTGCATTTTACAATTGTATAATTAAGTTCTGCCCTGAATAATGTACGTCACATAAAGGATAATTACACATTGTCCAAAAAATAAAATAATAACTGAAGTTACACAAATGACTGGTTTGCACATGGTTGAGTTTTAAAACCGCCATCTAGATATTCTGTTTTGAATATCTAGGTCACTAACCCGGGAGCAATGTCCTGTAGTCCCTACCAGCCGTTAGTTGTAGTCCTTTTCTTTAAAAGCAAATATCTTCCTTTGCTTTGAACTTTGAGCGTTGTAACTTTGATTATGTTGTTTTTGCTCAAACAGCAACTTTATTACACACTAACTAAAATTAGAAAAGTGAAATCATACTTTGCCACCCCTTTAATAATTTTAAGACTAGACTTCTATTATTAGGTTGTCCAGCAGCTTGTATACGTTCGAGTTTGCGCTGTAGTTAAACCGAGTAAAATAAATAACTGGTGGATTTATCATCAGCTTTCAGGGGTCCGCAAAAGGGTTATAATGTCAGTGTCATGAAACGTCAGATTCATTTGTATTACACTTGTTCACAAGACCACTGACATCTATCTGTTGTTTAGCAGACACTTGTTTTATCCACAGCAACTACCGGCTGGAGAGTTCAGGAGATGGTTTTCGTGGATCAACCCTCAAAGGTCGTCTCAGAGCTGACGTACATCTACCAGTTTCATGACTTGTTCCTAGAGAAGTAAAATCCTCATGTACTTTATATGGATGGCCACATGCAAACGCTGTGGGTTGAGGACGGAGTTGTGAAGAGCTGCGCACTTTAATCTACTCATCACTCCTACACCGCCTGTACAAGCTATTCATGAGACACACAGGCTGTCCACACACAGGATTATAAAGTGGCGTTTTATGCAGTTGACAAGGTCTTCAACATGTCTGTGCTGTCATGAGTGCCAACATGTTGTAGATCATGACTCGCGTGGAGACTGAGTCAATGCGGACAGTGAAGCTCTTGGTAAAACAGACGTGCAGCATCTCTGTGGAGAATAGCTCTCTCTCTTTTCTTCTGTCGGATGAGCTGAAGGAAAATCGATAGACTCTGGTGTAATGCCTGCAATGGCACTAGTAATCCAGAGTTTGCATTAATCTTTCACACACTCAGAGAGCATCCGTCTGCTTCTGACTCCCTCCCAAACAGAATAGCCAATCATTCAACTGAAGTCATTACCCAAACATTTTCTGTGTGAAATCATGAACACAGTCTAACTGGCAATGACATGTATCCTGACTGCAGACGAGAGGAACGGAAAGTTACTGGATTTGAGCCGTCGGGTCGCTGTGAGATAACAGCGCTTACGCAGACGTCTCGTGAAAGCTGACCTCCTCCCTACACGCTGAACATAATCTCTCAACTTATGAGGAATTCACTGTTTATGGCACAGTTTCCATGTTTTCGTTCCATGACATTAGAGGAGCGTAAATCAGCCGTGCGACGGCTCTGACTGGTACGGGAAGAGAAGCTGCTCTGAGAAACACCCACATTCTCCAGCAGATGTGCTTTATAACCCCCCACCATCGCAGCACACTGACACCACATATCCCTCTCTCTCTCACTCTCTCCTCTCCCCCCTCTCTCGCTATCTCACTCTCTCTCTCCTCTCCCTCCTCTCTCGCTCTCACCCCCCCCCCCCCCCTCGCTATCTCACTCTCTCTCTCCCCTCTCTCTCTTGCTCTCTCGCTCCCCCCCTCTCTCCCTCTCAGAGAGCAAATCTTTGAGTAACTCCACCAGTCAAAATGACCATGAGGACGAACAAAACCAAATAAAAGGGATCGACCTTACTGTGAAAATCCTCAGCGTACGGAGTGAGGAGAGCATGTCTTCAGTGCTTTATGGGCATCTTGAAGGCCCTTTCACACAAATGACGGAAGAAAAAAGCTAAATGAATGGTTTTCAAACGTGTATTTCAACGGGTCAAGGTTTGGCTGGTAATATAGCTCTGCTAGTCCCTGCTGGTACATGTCGTAACTGCACACATCTGCAAAGAGCATCTGTCTGAGCAAACCGGGCTTACTTCTTTTTAGTAATGCCTAAATGTTTTGTTACCTTGTCTTTCTCATAGAGCTGAACAATTCATTGAAAAAAAAGGTCATCTACTGACTGATTCCCTAATCGAGAGAGTGGAGATTACAGCATTATATTTACATCTTCTCCCTTCGCTTCAAAGGTTTCTACTGGCAAGCATTATAGCCGATCACGTCTAGTGAACGCAAAAGATTCGACTTGTTCTGAGCGTCTAAAGGAATTAAACAAATAACGGATTAAAAGGGATTTAAGGGAATAAAGAAAAAGACATAAGAACGGTACAAGAAGTTCTACCAAAGACTCGGAGCAGCCCAGCAGCAATATTAGGATATAGAAATATTAGGCTCGCAGTCCGCGGGTCCGACTGCCACGTAACAATCGAGTCTACCCGGCAGAACTTACGCTGAAGCTTTCAGTTTCTATAGCATGAATCAATTTAAACTATTTTAAAATATACACACATTCACTTTTATTTGTGTATAATATGTCAAAAAAAAGTCTAAACATTTCTTGTCTCATTACATTCAGTAAAGGGTTAGGGTTGCTTGGAGAATATTAAATGATATTTCATTGTTTTAAAATTAAACAATAAAGTGATAAAATGAGTTTGTGTTCTGGAAGAATAGTGTAGATTTGAGACATGAATGAAGTGTGTGGGAGATTTCGTGGAGTTTTGGAAAACACACACGCTTCAATGTTGAATCCCAAATGATGTGTTTGGGAAACAACCAGTTGGCTGTGAGTTCCCTCTCGCAGAGCAGGTCCAGTGTGAGGATCTTGAGGGAACAGGTCGCTTACGTTTGGCAAGTCTTTGTGTGTGTGTGTGTGTGTGTGTGCGCGTGTCATAAAATACATGCATATCGTTCACGCACTCGAACACTGTGGGTTCACAATTAAAGCTCACACTGCCATAATCAAAGGAAAGAGATTAATCCAAGTGCTCAGGAATGTGTGTGTGCATGTGTGTGTGTGTGTGTGTGTGTGTGTGTGTGTTACAGGCTGCTGGCAGGACAATAATTGGAGGCATGCAGATACTCAGAGCTTCTGCTCGGATGGCTTCAGTTCAGACCCACCGGTTCAATCCCTTCATTCCACCTGACTGGTGAGCAAACAGCTGCCTCTTGTTGCCCCAGTGTGTCTTCACTGCTCTTATTAGGGATGCGCTCTGACCAGCATGTCATATATACTACATCACAGGAGATCAGCCAGTCACATGACATCCTCATCTCACAGGCTGCTGTCGGGCTGCAGATTTGGCCAAACGAGAAGTTTTTATGCTTCACTTTTTTCCTTCTTCTTTTTTTTTTTTTTTTTTTTTTGTTGCATTGTGGAAAGTGATTTGAATGTGTAGAAATAAAAAACGGTAGAGTTTGGGGCAGCTTGTTTTATTTTTTACTAGTTTTTAATGTTTCTGCATGAATGTCGCCAACTTCAATTTACATTGATGGTTCGTCCTTTGAACCGTAACGCCGCCGTGCTCGACAGCCACTGTTGTTGTACATGTACCATTTGTAAGATTTCTATCCGAAATATTATGCTTTATATTTTTTAATCAGCATTTAATCTGATAGGATAATGTACAAGAAATGGACTCAAACACGGGTCGGCCGTAGATTAGTGCGTGTGCTAACCAGAAGGCCCCGTCTCTCGTCATAGACTGCTCAGTGGATTGGGTTAATTAGTGGCGTAGTCTCTTTACATCAGTTCTTCCCAGTCGGAGCCACTTCGGATGCACTTAAAAAGTGGGAAGATCTGGGATTTAAATGTTTTGTGTAAATTTGAATAAGAGATTAAAGGGGATATATCATGAAAATCTGACTTATTATAATTGAAATACAAATCTCTTTAGATGGGCTTTAGATGGGCTCACACACCAGTGACATTGGGCTCCGACAGAGCCCAGATCTAACGCACTGGAGAAGATCCAGCAAAGCCTGAAAATAACACTCAACACTACTGACCAGAACACACCACCGCTGTTGCCGGAGTCTCTGAAGCTCGAGTGAAGGCTCCGCCCTCTTCTGAACAGAGGGGGGATAAAGCTCATTTGCATTTAAAGGGACACACACAGAGTATTTTTGCTCACATCCAAAAAGGGGCAAATTTGATGAGC
This sequence comes from Pimephales promelas, assembly GCF_988280905.1. Taxonomy (NCBI): domain Eukaryota; kingdom Metazoa; phylum Chordata; class Actinopteri; order Cypriniformes; family Leuciscidae; genus Pimephales; species Pimephales promelas. Next base: position 38,073,470 of record NC_142778.1, on the reverse strand, counting down.
TTTAATACATCAGTTATTTTGAGCTGAAATTTCACACACACATTCTGGGAAGACACACATCCTTACAAAGTACTTTAGTATTATTTTTCAATTTTTACCCAAAATGATGTGATAATAGTCATATGGAGCACTAAAGACTCTCATGTCATTACTGTTTCATTCCTACTGGCAGCCAGAGGGCGCCCTCGCGCAGAGTCCACAAGGGAGATTCATAGAAGTATTAAACTTATGACGCTCCAGGAAAACCCTTCAATGGATACAATAACATGCAAATTTGTAATTGTTTTGTTTCAGACCCTTATGTGATTGGCTGAAGCACTTCAGACTAGGGATGAGCATCGTCAATAAATTATCAATATCGATGCCATTGTCGAGTCTGCTTATCGATGCGATTCCTTGTTGATTCCCATATCGATTCCAGAACCATTTGCTGAACACTTACAGGCTGGCTTTGAGAGTTGTTGGCTTTGAATGTCTAATTTAAAGTGGTTTAGAGAATGAAAGCCAAGTGTGCAATACCAATACAAAAGTTGAATGCATTGAAATTTCAAAAAAAAAAAAAAGTCAACATTTCTGAAACAAAGCTTTGTATTGTAATCACACTTAGTCTAAACCCTTTTCTCTGTCATCTTGGCACCCTGAGCAGCTAGCGGGGAAGGGGTCTCGCTCTCGCTACTCTCACCAGGCTCTCTGTCACTGTCAACATCTACAATGAATTAAACCAGCAAATATTTGCACATAATTTGAATATTTAGTTAGAAAAGATCATTACTTATCTAGCATTATCTAGCATTAATGTTTTGATATAACTTATAAGTCTACCTACCATTGTTTGTGGAGCACAGGCTGTCAAATATAGTGCAGTCCTGGTATTTAATGCCATGGATGTTAATTAATTGTTTGAGCATATCTGTTGTGCCCCTGGTCCAGGATCCAGTCGTATAGTGTGAACGACGACATGTCGCGACGTGAGAATGGATGGAACGTAACGTTCGGAATCGTTAGTGGAATCTTTAACATGTGGACGTGTACGATGCCGATGGGTCGGAACGTTTGGAACCGGTTCCAAACCGGAACCTATAACTGATTCCCAAGCCTACTTCAAACCTGTCTGTGATTGGCTGAAGCACTTTAGACCTGTCTGTGATTGGCTGAAGCATTTCAGACCTGTCTGTGATTGGCTAAAACTCCAGCTCGCTCTGTTTCTCCGTTGTCAAAATACTTTGTACTTTTGATGAAAAATAAATGTTAAGTTGAATACTTTTTTAAGTAAAAGTAAAAGCACCACAATTTAATTATTCTCAAGAAAGAAGAATTTAAAAAAATGTCAAGTACTGTAGCTAAAGTATTTGTAGTTTGTTATTTTCCACCTCTGGGTATGATATGTTCGACTCACAGTCAAACTCAAAGGGTAAAGTACCTAAAAAATCTTTTTTTTTTCCTTGTCCCTCTTAGTTTTGGGGGGAAAGAATGCAGGGTACAAATCTCTAAGTGTCCATCCATCCTAAGCAAGTACCACACACAGTGTGTCCGGGTGGAGCTCCAACAGGAAGTCCCAGTTCCTGACACCATCAGTCTTGTCACCCAAAGGTCACACATAAACCCAATTTATGGACAAGAGTGTTTGCAAAGCAATGCGATGCACAACGTCCGAGCTGTGTTTTCCTAATGTTTCCTCTGGGCAGAAAGACATGTTTTCTTTGCTAGAGGAGTTGCAGAGCTGCTCATTGGGAAAGTGTCCAGAATTGAGGAGTGATGCATCTATGTAGGAAGTTATTTGAGAGTAGATATAAAAGCAGCGCAGTGAACATTTTATTCATAACTGCAATGCCTTTCACTATCAGGGCTCTGAACCAGTTCAAGGAATGAAAATTTTTTTAATTCTGTTAAATATTTTAATTTGTCAGTCAACTCACCATGAATGCAAATGTGATGTTGATGTCATCATAAGTCACCATGGCGATGCACTGACATAGCTTCTGGATCTCAGATCTCAGGATACTTTACAAACCATTAAAGGGACACTCCACCCTTTTGCATTAAGCTTGCCATAGTTAGAAACCCAGTTATACTATTGAATCGTTGTGCAACACTCCCATTTTCCCCAGAGACGAGAGAAATCCGCTATTTACCTTCTTCACTTCCTCGTGCAATGACGTAACATGACGATTTTTACCTCATTGTATGAGGAAGTGTAACAGAGGGGGATTTCTGTAAAGACTACAAGCACTGATCCCATCCTTTCAAACCCACCCATAGGGGGTTGGGCCTAATGCGCCAACAGACCAATCACAGATCAGTGCCAGTGTGTTTGATTTCAATGGCAGAAACCTTTTGAAAATATTTGAAACTATGGACGATGGTAGTGAATACGCAGACGGATGGATTATGGAGGATTGGGCCTGCTTGAGCCTGCTAGCTTAGCTTCCAAAAAAGCTTCAAAAAAAAGATGGCCGACACTATGTGTAATCCCAATCCTCCATAATGCATCCGCCTGCGTATTTAGTACCTTCGTCCATATTTTCAAAAAGTTTCTGCTGGTTTCTTCACAAAGTTTCTTCACACTGGCATTCATAGTTAGTTGACTGACAAATTAAAATATTAAACAGAATGAAAAAATAAGTTTTTTTTTTCATTCCTTGAACCGGTTCAGAGCCCAGATAGTGAAGGGCACTGCACTCAAGGGGACTTCAGATGCCCCCAACGTCTTTGAAGAGACCACTCGACGCTGGCGATATGTTATGGCCTAAATTAATACATGAATAACTACCTGTATTTTTTCTATGTACATATCTGAAATGCACTTTCTGTATAGAGCTGCTTTGAAACAATATGTATTGTGAAAAGCGCTGTACAAATAAATTTGAATTGAACTGAATTGAATTCTCATCAAATGACAGCCGCTTTGGCACTCAATATTTTTCTTCTACTCGCCTGTTGTGCTGCTCCCCGGGGATTTTAGACACACTCTAAAAATGCTGGGTTGTTTTAACCCAACTTTGGGTCAACCCAAACATTGGGTTAAAAATGTAATTAAAAATGTAACCCAATGGTTGGGTTTGTCCATATTTGACCCAAACTTGGGTTAAAACAACCCAGCAATTTTTAGAGTGTATAAATCCAGCAACCATTGGTAACCCAATAAATAATCTGTTGTGATCGGCTAATTATGTGTGTTCACTTAGAGCAGAAATATCTGTGACGAACTTGATACTCAGCCTTACACATGTTCCTCAACACTCAATCAATGACATTATCACAGTCCTGTCATCTGGCGGATGAACATGTCCATTTGTGAAAGCGTCCTGTCATTCTCGTTGTTGAATCATAGATTCAGACAGGAACACACGCTGCTTTGCACTTTATGCAAGGTGAGTCGACTGTAGTACTATAGCAGCGACGGGGAGCCGGTCGATCCTCGCGCCGCTCTCTCACACACATACAGAGGGATGAGCAAACGTGGCCTCAGTTTCTCTGCTAACAACACAACAAACACGTTGACGTAAAGCGCTAGATGTGAGCTTGCACATCTTTTACGTTAAAAACGCAAGTGCTCTGGACTGAGTCTCTGTCGGCTTCCATCTGAACAGAGCGAGGCGTGTATATTTTACAGACTGAAGCCGACGAGAAGCTGCATGAAACACGGGTCTGAGATATTTGATCTGTTTACTGGGCGCCTTTGATCTTCACATGTGACCGTATGATTTCATCTGCACTAATTATCAAGGAGGAATCTATACGTGTAATAGTAAAGTCTGCGAAGCGGCCTCTGGTTTAGGCTTCAGATTCGGCCAGCGCTGGACATGTGTGTGTGTGTGTGTGTGTGTGTCAGACCCGGCGCTGGACATGTGTGTGTGTGTGTGTGTCAGACCCGGCGCTGGACATGTGTGTGTGTGTGAGTTTCTGTTTATATTACATTGTGTGGACAAAATGTCCCCACAAGTATAGTAAAACCTGAAAATCACCCACATTGTGGGGTCCAGCCAGCGGTCCCCATGAGGAAAACAGCCTATAAATCATACTAAGTCATGTTTTTTTAGAAAATGTAAAAATGCAGAATGTTTCTTCCTGTGAGGGGTCGGTTTAGGGATAGGGGCAGGGGAAGGGGATAGAATATACAGTTAGTACAGTATAAAAACCATTACGCCTATGGAGAGTCCCCACAAAGATGTGTGCGCCTGTTTGTGTGTGTGTGTGTGTGTGTGTGTATTGGGGGTTCATGCCCCGTGTGGCCCGTAAGGCTGATGCGCTAACACTGGATCTACAGTGGCAGATCTCGATGAGAAGGCACACCAGTGGCACTGACTCCATCTCTACCCAGAAGGCCTTGTTTCAGAGGACCGGCTCTAAGTGGAGCTGAGAGTCTGAGTGGACAATTAGGAAATGGCAGCGAGCGAGAGGAAAGTCTACATGGCAGCTGAGAGCGGCTGGGCTACAGTCGTATGCTAATGATCCCGCAGAAACCCTGACGGCTCCAGGTCTGATCCTCAGACTCAAACACAGCGTGAGCTCTCGTTCTCCATCGTCCTGAAGGCCAGTGGTCTGAGCTGTTAGTGTTTGAAGGACTCTGAGGTGAGCTTAAGAGTCAATTGGACGCTGAACTGAACAGTAGATCTCTCCAAACTGTAATATTTTACTTCCTTCACGTCTTTAGGGCGGATCTTTTTCCGCTCTTTTTATTCATTTGTTTTCTATGTCGTTCCAACTGATTTAAATGAAAACTGTGTGCCGGATGGCGAACCAGAGAGGTCAGCGGTGATCATCGACAAGACAAGCCCAACGTCGCTTTAAAGAAGCAAAAACACAGTCTGAATACATGCTAACGTCCTCATTGTGTTTGACCAGCTACGAGTCAACGTACATTTCTCATGGAGACATTTGCAGGACAAAAACAGGCTCATTTCTCCTCACTGAATGAGAAGGACAGGAAGAACAGACATTTTCCTTCTTTTTCTTTCCGATGTGAAACGACGGTTCTGTAGTTTTTCTTGAAGAGTATGGGTAGATCATGTCGAAGATAGAGGTTTTAGGAGAATGTTATTGGATTATATTTGTTCTCAAGCTATTGCCTTTAAACAGGATTTAGCTCATTACCTCAGACTTTCTTAACATTCAAAAATAATATTCAGTGTGTTCGTTTGTCATGTTAACCCTTCCAACGAAAGTACTCTGGCAATGCATTAACTGCTCTTAAAAACGCTTGGCCTCCCGCCGGTTTTCCTCTGGATCACGTGACCTCCAGAAGAGAGCAGATGAAGAGCTCTGCTTTAAGGCATTGCAGGTCATGGTGTATACACACAGATATGAGTATGTTTACTTCATTTTCCAGCTTTCATTTGCAGGTTTCCAGGAGCATTTGGAGATGGTGTTCCCAGCGTCTGTGGGGTCACCGCAGCGCCCCGCTGGAAAATACATTTTTCACTCTCATAGACAGATCAAAGGCTGAACACGCAGATCAAAGAGCACAGACGTGCATCTCCAGTCATATCTGTGTTGTTTACATGAATGCTAAAGGCACTAAAATCAAATATATTTTACTTGAAAAATATATGTTTTGTGTCAAAGCATTTTGAAGCCACTTTTGAAGTCCAGGGTATAATTGGAAAATTTCAGACTATAGTGTCAAGCTTTAATGTGATTGGAAGACTAACCCAATACAGTGACCCAGACTCTTTACCCTCAGCATGGAAACAAGAGGAAAGCTTCAATCTTCAGTGTTCAGATGCCTGACCAACTCTTTTACTCTTTGAATTAGGCGAAAGATGTAAATAAATCTGTCAAAAAAGTGTATGAGTCTCTGGGAAATACAAACAGCGAACTGTAACACTTAGTATCACGAGGCTAAACGAGGATTTAAACAACAGCAAAGTGTAGAGACACCCTGGAGCCCAATGGATTCGATTTCTCTGGATTCGTTTCACACACTTGCCTGATGGGAAATTAGCGACTGTTAGATCTGAAATCTTTTACCAAGTCAAATGAATTATAATGAATCCCATGATTCACATTTTCGAAAACCACCCAAAGGTGGTTATATAAAAATATATGTGTATATATATAGCATTTCTTCTCATTGTATTCATTGTAATGGTAAATTTTTATTTTCAATCCAGTCATCATTATGGTTTATTCTATTGTGTTTATCCTTCCTTAAAGGTATATATTTTGGTAACAATTTACAATAAGATCTAATTTAATAACATTAGTTAATGTTTTAACTAAAATGAAAAACAATAAGAATATATTTGTTACAATATTTGTTCATTTTCACTTAGTCACTTGTTCATGTTAGTTAATAAAATAGATTGCCGCTGATGGAACGCTTTGCGCGATGGCGTCTTGATGAGCGTGAGATCAGTCCAGTGGAGTGGCGGGACGTCACGAACGAAGCAGCGCTAGCTTCTGTCTTCAGTAGCAATCAGTGTGAATCTGTCTGTCTTTTTGGTATAGTATTGTCTACATAAATATCTGTATCCATATCCAAAGACTATGGCGAGCAAGCATCCATTTAGATCGCGTGTTCACCCCTGCCGGCGTTATTCAACGGGTGGGGACGCGCTCATTCATGGAGGGACCACCGTCTCTCATGGCACATCCACCGCCTGGAGATGTTGGCTGTATATCTTGCTCTAAAGAACTTCCTAACAGATCTCAGGGGCCATTATGTGCTCGTCCACACAGACCACACATCGGTGGTCGCCTATATAAATCACCAGGGGTGTTTGCGCTCGCGTCCAATCTGGCGCCCCAAATCCCCCTGTGGCCCAGATTATAGCAGCAGACATGCTGTCGGGGCAGAGGCTGAGGCCTGGGGAATGGAGGCTCCAGAGCAGATATTGAGGGTGTTCGGCCAGGCATGAATCTAGTGTCTTTCCTCGGCGGGCCTCGCTGGAGTTACCCGTCAGGAGGGGCCGTCTGTCCCAAGCAGTGGACTGGATTGTAGCGGCCGTCAGTTGGACCCAGTTAACTGCCCGGTTGGGTTAGTGTGGAAGTTCCTGAAGGAGCAGTTCACTGCCGGTCTATGCCGGTTCACTTTAAAGGGTTATGTGGCGGCCATAGGTGCTCACCACATGGGGGGAATCTCTTTGGGTAAAGACAGTAAAAACAGTCTAGACCAGTCGAACCACGAACGACGTGCCAGGTGAGCTGAACTGTATGAATGGCGTTTGTGGTTGTTTAGAGATAAAACTCTTTACATTCGATTATCATGAAAACAAATCTCAGAGAACAGTAGACTCTGTGCCAATGTGTAATTAGACCAAAGGGTCATTTCCGCCGGAGCTCTCCTTTAACTGCTAAGGATCTTTGTGTGGCCTTACAAGGTATGAGATATTTAAAATTATACTTTTAATTTAAGACACAAGAAAAGAATCAATTCAAAATGAAATGAGAAAATTATCCAACCCAAATGAAATGTACAAACGTAATGATTGGCACGTCAAAGGCGCTCCAGCCTCCTGTCCAGATAAGGCCAACCAAAGAGTGAGTGCACTCCAAAACGATTACAATAAGTTATAGAAAAGAAAACCATGAATTAGTACCAATGTAAAAAAAAAAAGAACACACAAACCATAGGGTAACCAACAACAAATAATCCACACGCAGTAGTTACAAGGAAAATCCAACAAGACAAAACAAAGGGAAAACACAACTGAAACCCTAGTAAGCCGTAATCTCAGAACAACTGTGCAAACAACAGACGAAAATAAGAGAATGAATCGGATAAGCAAAACAGCAGCGGCATCTCCTGTAGCGTTCTTGCACTGGCTAGAGTTACCGATGTTGAAGTCCCTTTTCCTTTAACACCAGAAACGCCAAATATCAAACCAAAAAAAAGAGAGTACTACCTATTACTTCCTGCATAGCTACTTGTTAACTACTGACCATTATTTTAAAGTGTTACCGAAAGAGATACTTACAGTGTCCTCTGGTGAACACCAACCTCCTGTTGTGTGGCTACTCGAAGCGCCGCAGCCCAACCCGTCAGCCAGCACTCACACACCCGCCATTTTACTATTAGCGAAAGCAGTACATCGTTACTACTATACCGCTAGCAAAGCTTACCAAGATTGCCGCACATACCTGTGGTCACATACAGCCACCCTTCCTCAAAGTGCACATGCTGCAAATGAATCTAAGAACAGTACATATTACAACAGAGCAGTCCAGCTAATTGCAAAACATGACCAGCCTCAACATACCCGCAAACCACCGTATAATGACACCGCAAGACATGCCAACTGACATCAAAATAAAGGTCCTTGAGTACTAAAGGTGCTGCCGCCTCATCCACTAATAAACCAATAACCTAGCTCCTTTAATCCCGTCACATTTGCAACAAAAGTGAATCGATCAAAACTAACTTTAGCTGGACAATAACTGTAATCTAGAGCTGCTGTAACAATCTCTGTTACTTTAATTTCCCATTAATTAATTTGCTATAATCAATGTAAAGCTGCTTTGAAACAGTCAATATTGTTAAAAGCGCTTTATAAATGACGGTGACTTGACAATTAAAAGGAGAACGCAGAAGGCTAATATATATCTGGAGATGTAGTTTGCGCTGCTGGTGTTTGAGTGTCGCAGTGAAGCGTGGCTCTCCGTGTGGGAACAGATGCGCAGTGACGTGTGGACGCCTGGAGCCGATCCAAACATCAGCTCGCGATCAGCAGGGCAGAAGAGGAGACAGATCACATCAGGTAAGTCCATGTCTCTCCTGCTCTCCTCTCTCTGTCACAGATGCACTGCGTTCCCAGGCCACATGTTAACCTTTATTCAGCACGACAGGCACATGAATGCTTTTCATGCCGTATAACCATGATCCCTCTCACACTGCTGGTGGACACTTCATGTTCTTACGGTTTACCCCAGCAGCAACCACATCATTCCTAACCTCGGCTTCGTAACCAAACCCAAACCCCAAACGCACCACTGAGTTCTGAGCCTAAACCCGCCAGCAAGCCTCGTCTCGCTTCCGCTGTAGTTTCAGGTTCGTTCTGCTCTGCGGTCATTTAAATGCTGAGAAGAATCAATCCGGAAGCATGCGCTCATGCACACGAGCTGTTTCGCAATTAGGCAGCACATAATGTCCTGATTTGTGCGTTCCGGCCCGTTCCGGCCCACCTTTAGCGTGCGGCAGAACGACTTCATTTCAAATGAGTTGCATTGCTACAGCTATTTGCAGCGCGGCCATTTTTGCAGTGTTTTCGAATATTAAAGCGTGATTTATATTTCAGCAGTTTGACACCTTGACATTTTGGCACCCCTGTTTTGAATTTCAGCATGCGTTTTGACATGTTTATATTAATAACATTGTGATCTCTGAAGGCCATCGCCCCAGGCTAGTGCAATGAGACTACCAAAGAAAGGCATTTCAAAAGGAATTGTAGAGCAGCGGAGGGACTCCTCGAATCAGCTCTGATACTTTAGGCTGATAAAAATCCATTACGGCCCAGCGGCTCGGGGGGGGGGGGGGGGGGGGGTTGGGTGGGGGGTTTGGCCGGGAGCTGGAGCAGTTCGGCTCATCAACGGCTCGTCTCAGGCAAAGAGGTGGTGTTGTGTAGCTCAACGCTCCTCTTTAAAAACAGTCTGCGCTGTGTTCCTCCACTGGTCTAACTGGTTCTGACTGCTGTTTCACGGGCCGGGATGGAGGTCGGGCGAGCGAGCGAGTGAGTGAGTGGATGGATGACATGGGCAGAGGATATTACATTAGTATCAGACATGCTGAAATGTGACACATACGGCAGCAGATGAGATTATATTAGCACACTGCAGGCTCACATTAACTCGTATGATTGAATGAAAGTGTGCCATTAGACAGCAACACAGTATATTCCATAAAATCAGCAAAACACATTTGACTTCACTCAGACTGAACACACACATCCTAGATTGTCCTGCTTAATTGAGAAGCAGAAAGCAAGGGAAACTGTGTGTGTGTGTGTGTGTGTGTGTGTGTGTGTGTGTGTGTGTGTGTGTATAGTAGTAGTAATATACAGTATATGTATAAGATATATATGTGTGTGATATATATGGATATATATGTCCCCACAAAGATGTGTGTGTATAGTAGTAGTATGTGTGTGTGTGTGTGTGTGTGTGCATTTGGTTTTGTTCCCAAATGACTCGACTACAGCTCTGAATGGTCTTGGTCCTGGATTAGGGATGCACAGATATTACAATTCTGGTTGATACCGTACAATTTAATGCTACTTTTTCAAAATTGAAAATACTGGAATTGGTATACAAATTAATACAAAATGTATTTACCTTTACGCATCAAAGCAATACCATTCATTAACATATACATTACTCTTCAAATGTTTTGGGCCAGTAAGATTAATATTTGTATTCAGCAAGGACGCATTAAACTGATTAAAAAATGTATTGCTTATATGAAAGAAAAGAGATAAATATCAAATAAAGAAGAAAAGGGAAAGGGATGCACAATTTTCCAGAGAACAGACTAATACACTTGAACTGAACGGACTGTGACTCACTATGGATAAAAATGTCACTGCATGGCATACAGTATAATTAAATTTAATTTCAGTGATATCTATTTAATAAATACAATAAAATCAAAAAGGTTTGCAAAAAACAATCTAGTCATGTAGCTGAATGTCCAGTAAATGTAAATCAACAGAGTGAAGATGTGTTTTTGTTTTTTATCTTTTTAACCACATCAATCGGACCCTCTGCTGAGCCCAGCCAAGCCCACCAGGACCTGTCAGAACCCATCACACACTCTGATAGACACACACACACACACACACACACTGATAGACACGCGTAACACACACACACACTCTGATAGACACGCGTAACACACACACACTCTGATAGACACACACACACGCACACACACACACACACTCTGATAGACATGCGTAACACACACACACACACTCTGATAGACACACACACACGCACACACATTCTGACGGAGGCCCCCTAATGGGGCCCACAAGTTTTTTTATGCGTTGTGGGATCCACCCTTTGCAGTGGTCCTACACTGCTGTAAAAAATAACATTAGATCTAAAAAAAAATCTAAATCATTAATATCACTTCAATTTGACAAATTTCTAAAGTTTTGTCAAAAAAGGTATTTGGCCCCTTGTGGGCCCCGTTTCTAGGATTGCCGACTTGTGGGGTCTGTCCACATACACACATACATACCAAGTTTTTATATGTTAATGGGGCCCAAGGTCACTATCTGCAGCTGCTGACACCAGCCTTTATTATTACTCCCAGTTTCCTTATTTTGGACTAAAATAGTTTTGTAATGAGTAATTATAATAATTAAAATGAGTAATTATAGTAATTATGTATATGTGAAACTTTCCATCTGCCTTTACAGATAACAAGACATACGACTTTAAAGACAGTTTTATGACAACATAAATGACCAGTTTTATTTTAAGTATGCCACACAGTTTATGCCACACAGTTGTCAGTCAAACTTTTTATGAAATGATTAAAACAAATTTTTGTTTTTAAACAACAAACAAATTACATTTTAGAAAGTTAACAAATTTTGAAATCATGATACACAGATATTTAAAGAAATGAAAAATCCTTGAAATGTGAAATATTTAACATATTCCCAACACACTTTCAGTGTTCAGGCCCTAAAATAAATAAAAAAAATATATTAAAATAAACAAGAATAAATCAATATCCATCCAACATCCATCCATATATCCAACATCTACCCTACATCCATCCTTCCAACATCTATCCTACATCCATCCTTCCAACATCTACCCTACATCCATCCTTCCAACATCTACCCTACATCCATCCTTCCAACATCTACCCTACATCCATCCTTCCAACATCTACCCTACATCCATCCTTCCAACATCTACCCTACATCCATCCAACATTCATTACCTCAGTTCCAGTGCTTTTCACACTAGACTTTTCTTCTCAGGTGTTGTAATGTGATTTTTAACATATATTTAACTGCTTTCCAGTCTCTATTTCTGAGAGCTTGAGGTTCTGCAGTAATGCAGCGCTGACATTCTTCTTTCCCAGGAACTTGATTCATTGATTCTTGATTCAATCCCCAAAAATTCATCCATCCATCTAATATCCACCCTACATCCATCCAACATTCATCCATCCAACATCTACCCTACATCCATCCAACATTCATCCAGCCATCATCTACTCTACATCCATCCAACATTCATCCAGCCATCATCTATCCTACATCCATCCAACATTCATCCATCCAACATCTTCTCTACATCCATCCAACATTCATCCATCCAACATTCATCCAGGCATCATCTATCCTACATCCACCCATCTCTCAAAAATCCATCCAACATCCATCCATCCATCTATTCAAAAATAAAATTAAATAAGTGCTGTGAAGAACTGTGAAATGTGTTAAAAAAAAAATGAAAATTTGAAGGCCACTGGACACCCATAAAACCTGAGCAAACCCCTACAACAAGGTTACAACAGAACACAACCAAAGACTAAAATTTTAAGATCCTACCTCAAATCTTTTGGTTTTACCTCAGTTCCAGTGCTTTTCACACTAGACTTTTCTTCTCAGGGCTGTAATGCGATTTTTGACATAATATTTAACTGCTTTCCAGTCTCTATTTCTGAGAGCTTGAGGTTCTGCAGTAATGCAGCGCTGACATTCTTCTTTCCCAGGAACTTGATTCATTACAATAAATCTCCTCAAATGTGTGTCCACGGCAGCACACTCGTCTGGGGTCCAGCTTCTTTTGACGGCCGTTTGTTTTCCTATGTAGGCAAAAACACAAAACATTGTAGGTTTTCTTTTATAAATAAATTTTTATCTTACTTAACCCAGTAAGACCCACTGTTTCAGAATTACATCAATTGTGGTTATTCCCCAAAACCCCCTTTGTCTTTTTTAATTGTTTGTTTTCCACATCAATATGATCTGTGGGTCCTACATTTTATTCCCACCACGTAATTGAATCCAGGATTTGTGTACAAAGCCCACCCTTAAGTCAAGAAATGACACATCCAACAACTTTCTGATCAAGCAACATGCCTTTGATTTACTGGACTGGATTCATCTTCAAGTAAGTAAAATGCTTGGAATATGTTTTTCTGTGTTTATTACAGTGTCTAGAGCAACTTGCGCCATGATGTTATTTTGGAATGATATGCAGAAGTTATCTGCGGTGTCCAGAGCCGTTGTCAAGCCCTCTCCTTTCTGCCACCAATCAACGCGCCCCTCATTTGCATTATTAAAATTACCGCCCACGACAGCCAAAATATCGCATCAGATCTCGCGAGACAATAATGCATTCAGAAATAAGGGTCATATGAGCTCTGTGTTTATTTTTTTTTTTCACTTTTCTTTTTTAGAAGGGCCTGAAAGACTATAATAGAGCGTGGGTATCCAAGGTAATACGAGGTTATGACTCCTTTAAGGTGAACATCTTGAGGGGAACTTAAATGAAAATGTTCACAACAAATTATACATGATTTAAACATTATACCCTTTAGCTTTTTGTCAGATTACATATTCTTTACTGTATTAGAGACTACAGTTGAAAGATATATTGCAATATCTAAACATTAGAATTTGCTATCACATTCTGCAGGACTTTCTAACAAAGAAATTCTGTTTGCACAAAATGTTCTCATCAATTTATAGTCAAAGTGCTTATTATCATTAGGCCAATAACCTTTATTTAACCAGGTCTGACCCATTGAGACCCAAGATGTCCTCTTATGTAAGAGACACCTGGCCAATCCTCCAAGCGGTGCTTTGTTCTGACACAGGTGTAAATGTTCATCACTGTTAGATTTTGTTGTAAACTGGACGGTGAATGCATTCCTGTAAGGATTACAATCACAGTCTACTATAGGTGAGCCATTAGGTATAATGTGACCGGTGAGATGTGTGAATAGGCTGCTTCAGTCCAAAGTGTGAACACGTCATAATGAGGCATGTGTGCTATTTGTATATACAAATGTACATTTGTTTCAATTTTATCTATTTCTTTTCAGAATGCCACCAGCAAAGGAGAAATCCTCGGTACAATGTGCACAATGTAATCCAAAAGTTTGTGTCAGAAGATTTGGTTCAAGCTCTGGCAACAAATACGAATTAGTACAGCTTAGGGTTGCCGCGGTGAGGAAAATTTCCCACCGGTTAATCGACGTGTGACAACACCGGTAATCCCGGTGTCACCGTGGAGGGCAGGGCGGGGGGGGGGGGGGGGTTAAATAGCTTTTAAATGCGTGCGCGTTATACTTTCACTTTCGAAATAAGCGTCAATTGCTTGAATGGACAAAAAAAACCAACTCGCTGATAATAAAACTTTTATTTATAGACTTTTATTAGCATAACGAACGAATAAAAATAACCCCATGCATAGGCTGAAAAAAGTGAAAATCGGCAAAATGTGGGCCCAAACAAATAAGAACCATAAAACGTTTATTAACGAATAAGAAAATAAAATAGGCCTAAATAAATTACACAAAGTTTAAATGAGATAAAACCAATTAAAAAGAGACGAATATAAAATAAAAACTTCAAAACGGACCTTAGCCTACATAAATGACATACTTTCACTTTCGAAATAAGCGTCAATTGCAATTCAGCGTCAATTGCTGGAATGGACAAAAAAAAAAAAAACAACTCGCTGACAATAAACTTTTATTTAGACAGCACTTTTATTAGAATAATAAACGAATAAAATATAGACAGAACTTTTATTAGCATAACGAACGAATAAAAATAACCCCATGCATAGGCTGAAAAAAGTGAAAATCGGCAAACTGTGGGCCCAAAAAAAAAAAAAAAACGTTTATTAACGAATAAGAAAACAAAATAGGCCTAAATAAATTAAACAAAGTTTAAATAAGATAAAACCAAATAAAAAGAGACGAATATAAAATAAAAACTTAAAAAGCCTACATAAATGACAGCACTCTAAAAAAAAGTAAAACACTATAAATTGGCATTTATTAACATTAATATATATTGGCCAAAATATTGCCAAACAGGCGCTTTTGCATTGCGTTTTGACACCAAATCTTCCGCCATTATCTTGCTTTTCTGTAATTTGACTCGTTCTCGTCTCCACACGTGCTAAATGGAATCCTGATGCTTGCTGATCTGTGACGTGACGGCACGCGTTGCGCAGTTCATTTTTAATTATAATGCTCTCTTCAGAACTAAATAATTGAAAATTATTATTTTTAATTAATTCAAATAAATATTTTAGCAAAAACGAATACTTTAAAAAAAAAAGTCAAGACATCGCGGTGTCACGGTGGGAAAGTGATGTCACCGGTGATGGGGCTTAAAACCGGTAACACCGTCAACACCGTCTATCGCGGCAAGCCTAGTACAGCTTTCAAAATGACGAAAGATCAGTCAACACTAATACAAAAGAAATACAGGCAGCATTGGGCATGTACCTGAGGATGGAACATTACATTTTGTAAACAATTTAACCTTGCCAGAGACTGACAAGAGGGACAAACTCTGGAAACTCAGACCACAGCTTAATTCAAAACTGCCTGCAGATGGTACCAGAAAAGCACATTCCATGGACAAGATGATGATCCCCTTCAACAGGAAGTTCAGCGGCATCAAGAAGTATATGCAAGGTAATCTACGCTCATGGGGCTTTGAAGTATGGGTGAAAGCTGAAATCTCTAGCATGATGCTTGACTTTGATGTTTACCAAGGGAGCAACAATGAAGTACGAGTCAAATCTAAACTTGGATTGTCAGGTGGTGTTGTAATGAAGCTTGCCTCCACATTTCCAAAGGGTCAACACAACAAGATCTAGGCAGACAACCACTTCACCTCCATTCCACTGGTAGTGAAGCTCCTTGAGGAAGGAATACATTATCTGTGAACAGCCAGGCAAATGCATCTACCGAACAGTAATCTTTACATGCGAAGAGCTTGAAGAAGAAGGGCAGAGGAAGCTTTGACCACAGAGTGGTGGGGAAACAACATCTGTGCTGTCAAATGGTACGACAACAGGGCGGTGACACTTGTGTCATCCTTCGCTGGACCAGGACCTGTTCAGGAGATTCAAGACTGGGACAAAGCCGCCAAAACCTACATTGACGTTAGAAAGGCTTCCATTGTGGGCATCTACAATAAATACATGGGAGGTGTGGATCTGTTGGACTCAATTACAGCAAATCACAAGTATGCACTGAAATCCTGGTGGTGGTACATGAGCATCTTCTGGCACACAATCACCCTTACTGTGGTCAACGCCTGGCTCCTCTACAAGCAGCACAGCCTATGCTCTCAGGATGCCAAAGAAGGAGATACTGAACATGAGAAAGTTCCAAGCACAGCTGGCTTCCTCTCTCATTCCGGTAATGATCTATTTGTGCTATTTACCTTGTTCGTGAAAAATCAGACTGGTATTTGAGATGTACATAAATTGAGACATTTGTTCTTTAGATTCTAATCTGGTGGACAGAACACTGAAAACGCCAAAGAGAGGACGGCCATTTTCAGCCAACAAGAGCCCAGAGACAGGAGCCCTCTGAATGGTGGAAAGAGACCACACATGGATGATGGAAGTCCAAAGGCTCCCTCTTCTAAAAAGTCACGCAAACCACCGCCCATGGACGTGCGCATGGACCAAACTGGACATTTCCCCCTGAAGACAAAGAGAGGGCTCTGCAGATGTTGCAGTAAAGGGTACACCAATACCCAAAGCAGCAAGTGTGATGTCCGCCTCTGTTTTTCAGAGGACAGGAACCGTTTCTGGGATTACCACTATAGAGAAGAGAGAACACTGCAGACGTTGCACTGTTAACAATGTAAATAAATAAAGTTCTTATTTGTTGGAATAAACAACTCTTCATAATAACATGACTGAGATTATTATTCATTTTATACACTGGTTTGAGACTTGGATGAAGGAACACTAGCAGTTAGGAGGTATTTAAGGTGATGGGAGGTTGTTGGAGTTTTTCAACTGGTCACTGTACACCTCTGTCGTTGGAGGAAATACAAGCATTTTTCCTGAATAACTCCATAAAGTGTTAAAGATTTTTTTTTTCTTTAATATAACAGACTTCTTATTGATATAAAGGTGATAATGGCAGTCTTTCCCCAACCCTGGCACCGGACAGTAAGGAGGGATATTAAAAATATTTAAATATTTAAAGTGTTGAGTCAAGGAAGCAAAGTAAAAGACCTTAAAAAATAAATGAGCAACTCTGGCCCAAAAGAGAGAGCAAGCCCCAAAGCTTACCTCTCTTTTTTGCAGACACACTCCGGTTTTGGACTTGTGATGTGGAGGGACATTCTTGCAGGGATGACACGCTGACCTCATCTTCTGACCCCTCTTCTCTTGGCATACTGACATCTGGACAAAGAAATAACTTTATTGTAGTATACACAACATGAAATACGTAATAGCCGTCAGTACAGTGGTTGTGTTATTTTATAAAATAATTCAGTTTATTTATATAGCCCTGATTCACAACAGATGTCGTCTCGAGGCACTTAACAAGAAGTCAGTATATGGGATTTGTGTCCCTTACAGAGACACTGTTTATTTCATCCCATCTCCTATCGTCCTAAATTCTTCTCAAGTGACTAGTGACGTGAAAATATTAGTTTTCATGTTAGCCCAGGGATGAGCAACTCCAGTCCTCAAGGGCCACTATTCTGCAGGTCTGAGGTGTTTCCCTGCTTCAACACACCTGATTCAAATTAAATAGATCAAACAGCTTGTTGCCAAGCTCTGCAAAATGAATCAGGTGTGTTGCAGCAGGGAAACATCTAAGACCTAAAGGATAGCGGCCCTCAAGCAGTACATTTCCTCATATAGTATACGGACGACAGACCGTTCCCACGCAGTCCACTAGTGCTGAAGTAGCTGCGCGCTGTAAAGATTGTATGTTGGACAATATAAGATGAACTGATTTCATCAGACAGAGAGCGACTGTAGTTACCATCACAAGTAGCATTAACGTTTAGGTTAGTGTGCCCTCACCTACTGTTTATAGGTTGCTCCAATCTCACGGCGCAGACTTCACGCAGGGATTGCACGGCTCCTCAAACATTTGTCCTCCTCAACTATGTACGAGTACAAAGTTACAGCGAGTCGAGTACGAGTACGCAGATGAGGAGGTAACATGTCAAGACGACACGGCTGTACGAGTTTATTTGATGTCATCTAACCCGATGGCATGTGCGTTTGAGCCAGTGATGAGGAGGAGAGTTGAGAGACCCGTTTTTTGCGGAAGTTGAGGGAGCTGCAGTGGCTCCGGAGGAGAGGGTCGGCAATCCTTTGCAGTGCAAGTGCAGTCACTGCGATCAACCGTGGAGTCTGTTTGCTGCCATGAACCAGACTTGGATAATGTGCTCAGGGAATTGTCCTGCATCACCTTATCCAGCTCATTTCAGATGTTCTGTAGTGACAGGGACGTGTTGGAGTAGTTGTGCTATCCCTGTATGAAGTCCGTGCCGAGAGATTAGAGCAACCTATAAGCAATAGGTGGGTTCACGCTAACCACAAAATGAAATGCTACTTGTAATTTCAGGCAGTACTGAAGCAGTGTTCAGTTTTAAAACTGGGGTTGTGTTTGACTGATTGTGCAGCCTCTGCATCAGACAGGTCTCCTGACAGAGTTGCAGGAGAAAGAGGTGGGTAGGACAAAGAAGGGAGATGGAGTTGTTGATGTTCAATTTTTTGCCAAGTGCCGTGTGAAATGCACGAAAGGAAAGGTAAGAATTGCGTTCAAGCTCACCGGTTGAAGACACTCTCTGGTTTTGACTTTGTGATGTGGAGGTACATTCTTGCGTGGATGATATGAGCTCATCGTCTGACCCATCATCTCTTAGCATACCGACATCTGGAGAGGGAAATAACTCATGAATACACAAAATATCTAAAACGGATCATTTAGAATCAATTTAGGAACATCGTATACACATACCTTCAATATCCTCAGCTAAAGGTCCCTCCATGTCAATGGTCTCTAAAATGATAATTGATAAAAAATTGAGATTGGAAAGCTGAAACTATGGGCAATCTGCAAGAGTATACAACAGTAGTATTATCTCTCATCCCGTCACTATTACTGCCCTATGCTTTACATTGCAAATAGTTGTTTTCTGAATGCGGAAGACTAAATGTCATATATTGTGCCTTCAGGAATATAAAGTTAATTACCATTCACATCGACTTGTATTTCATCGAGGCTCTTTCCTTTGTAATCTCCTAGGCGTCCTTGTTCCATTGCGAGGAGGACTTTACTCACTTTGGCTAATTGGAGGGTGCTTTCTGGGAGCCTGTAGTGTTTCCTGTGAACAGCGATATTATGACCGAGGAAGTCTGCCAACTGGTCGAGCTCGGTGGTTTTGAGGTTCAAAACAGTAGACAGGGTAGCAATATGTTTCCTCAGTTGAATTGATTTTAGCGCTTGAGGATTTTTTATGTCACCGCATTCACTGACAAATTGCCTCATGCAGTCACAAGCCCTGAGGTAATGGGCAGATTGTGGCAATGCAAACAGATATTCATTGTCCTTCAGCACCCCACATACTTCTCTGCACTCAGTAAGAGCATCAAGTGATTCTCTCATTAATGGGGTTAGAAGAACTGGAACCTTCCTTCCTCTTTTTCCAACAATTGCTATTCGCACGAAATGCCTGCAGAGCTTCTGCTCAAGCGGTGTGAGGGCCAAATTTACATCTCCCTGTTCCTCTGATGTGTCTTTCGATAAGTATGCAGACAGGTGCATTCGGGACACTTCACCTGCTCTCCGCCGATTAAAAAGCATAACTTGAGTCAACGTTACTTTTGCAAGTTCCTTCCAATTTGTGGATGAATGATGTTCTTTTAAATCTTTGAGATGTTGCTGCTGTTTTTCTTCTAGATAGCAATGTAGCTTTTGGATATCTTGTGTAAGAGGTAAAAGTTGCGGTGCATTCCATTTGGCCCGGTTAAGCTGGGTTAATGCCTGGCCTGCAATATCAAACCTCCAACTCTCTAAATACAACTGTGCGAACTCCTCAGCATCTTTAATGGTTTCCTTATCTCTCTTTTTCAGTCCTTCGGACTTGATAAACATAGCCAACGAATGCAGGCTGTGTCCTACCTTGCGTGCAAGAGATGGACATTGGTATATCCCAGTTTCCTCACTGAATCCAGATAGGTTCTTTGCAGCTCTGACAACCTGTGAGTACTGTTCAGGTTTGATGAGTTCTTGAATGGTCCTCACACGTGTGATTTTTTTAGCTTCCAATAAAAGCCTGCCAAGTTCTCGCAGTTTTTGGCGTATATACTGGTGTTGACTGACTATCTTCTCATTCTTTTTGAACAACCTGAACCCATAATTGAGGATGCAGTTGTCTCCTTTAATTGCAACTGTGATCTCGTCCTGAATCATTACACTCAAGAACTTCCAATACGCATCTGTATATTCTGATGGAGAAGGTTCAGCGAAAGCACATAATGCCTGAACTCTATTTTTACCAGGTTTAGCATTTTTGGGTTTGAAGCTGCAGACCTTGAAATGCCGCCACATCGCTCTTCTTGAGAACAGCCCATAGCAATGAATGCAATGTGCAAATTTATGTCCGTCTGACTTTTTTACTGGTTGTTTACATGGGATTAGTTTTCCTTTTTTTTTTTCCAAAACATGACTGTTGTGCTCGAAGTTTCCCTTATTTCGTATGTAGTCCAATTGTAGTTTTCTTTCCTTTGAGTTTTTTGGTAAACTGAATGCTTTCGCAACATCCGATTCATCTTGGTGTTTACGCCATAAGTGTCTTGACATTTTCTGGACAAACTTCTTGCAATAAAAGCAGAAATGTTTCTTGTTATAGCTTCTGGATCCGTCATCTTTCTTTAAAGTTGGACTGACAATCATGTACTGCTCTTCTTCCAGGGGCACTGAAACACTGTTTTCAGAAAATGTTGCGATTTCCTTTTCATTCCCATCAACTCTGCTATTTGGAAATCTTTGTGTGGGATCATGACATCTTTCCAAAAGTCTTCTCTGGCTAAAGTCAAATTGGCTATGACTAGAGGACTCGCTTCCACTCTCTCGGGAGGATCTACTTCCACTCTCCATGGACTTACGCCCGTTTCACACATACTCCGTTTGCAGTGCGTATGCGGTGAGTGTTGCGGTGCGTATCCGGTACAGGAGCCGCACGCGCTAAAGTGCTTTCACATATGCTGCGTTTGCAGTGCGTGAGCTGTACCACAAACACTCGCTATTTTTATTTCAAAATCAGAAGTTATGCAGCAATAGCGTGACCAGTGACCAACAGTCCTGTTATCCCAGTCCTGTTTTCACGTTCTGTCCTGGCCGTTTTTTATAAAGTGATGTCCTGGTTTTCAAAAAAAAAAAAAAAAAAAAAAAAAAACGCTGGAAAAGATCAGCTTTATAGCAATAGGAGATGAGCAGACAAGGAGGATGAGGAGGAAAAACAGGATAAAGAGGAAGGAAACTAGTCGTTTTTGTACGTTTGTGAGAGGTATTTTTGTTCAATTTAACGGTATTTCTTTTAGTTAATTAATATTGATATTTATTTTTCTAATACAGAAGAGACATTATTTTTTAATCATTATTTCATTCATTATTTTTTAAACCAACCTGTCATAATAAAACATGTTGAGTATCCTCTGAGAAGCCTATAGGCTATCTGATTTTTTGTCTTAATACAACAATTTTCTATATCCACAGAGGGGGCATAGCCTATTTTAATTGTTTTGAAATTAATAAGGCATCTTTGAGTAAACTTCGAGTATCATTTGTTTTCTGGGCCATGTGTCCTGGTTTTTGGTAATCAAAATATGTTCACCATATGCAGTAACTTTTTTTAAAATAAAAGTTTTGCCATGGCTTTGCGATTCTCTTTTACAAACTTGAATGGACGCATGCTCGTTTAAACACGATTTAAACAACGAATGCATACAATTCCATGCATTACTTGTATATTAAGATGTCTTAAAGTAAAAATATGAAACAATTAAATACCTTTATGGAGAGATTACTACATTTTATTGAATTAAATGCATTTATGGTGAAACTACTACATTTCGAGGTCAATCTGAGTTCATTTTGACCACGAACCGTGCGCTGTCACTTTATTTCTGCGTTTGCAGCACAGCAGAAATAGACTCGGTACGGAAACGATCTCTGCACTGCTGTATACGCACCGCAACTGGAACGGATCGACGGACTGCATCCGCGTGCAGTGTGAAAGCTCTAACCTGTTAACATGGGTACGGAAAAAAATACGGACCGCATACGCACTGCAAACGGAGTATGTGTGAAACACGCCCGTTTCACACATACTCCGTTTGCAGTGCGTATGCGGTCCGTATTTTTTTCCGTACCCATGTTAACAGGTTAGAGCTTTCACACTGTACGCGGATGCAGTCCGTCGATCCGTTCCAGTTGCGGTGCGTATACAGCAGTGCAGAGATCGTTTCCGTACCGAGTCTATTTCTGCTGTGCTGCAAACGCAGAAATAAAGTGACAGCGCACGGTTCGTGGTCAAAATGAACTCAGATTGACCTCGAAATGTAGTAGTTTCACCATAAATGCATTTAATTCAATAAAATGTAGTAATCTCTCCATAAAGGTATTTAATTGTTTCATATTTTTACTTTAAGACATCTTAATATACAAGTAATTGCATGGAATTGTATGCATTCGTTGTTTAAATCGTGTTTAAACGAGCATGCGTCCATTCAAGTTTGTAAAAGAATCGCAAAGCCATGGCAAAACTTTTATTTTAAAAAAAGTTACTGCATATGGTGAACATATTTTGATTACCAAAAACCAGGACACATGGCCCAGAAAACAAATGATAGGCTACTCGAAGTTTACTCAAAGATGCCTTATTAATTTCAATACAATTAAAATAGGCTATGCCCCCTCTGTGGATAGAAAATTGTTATATTAAGACACAAAATCAGATAGCCTAGGCTTCTCAGAGGATACTTATTATGACAGGTTGGTTTAAAAAATAATGAATGAAATAATGATTAAAAAAATAATGTCTCTTCTGTATTAGAAAAATAAATATATCAATATTAATTAACTAAAAGAAATACCTTCAAATTGAACAAAAATACCTCTCACAAACGTACAAAAACGACTAGTTTCCTTCCTCTTTATCCTGTTTTTCCTCCTCATCCTCCTTGTCTGCTCATCTCCTATTGCTATAAAGCTGATCTTTTCCAGCGGTTTTTTTTTTGTTTTTGTTTTTTTGAAAACCAGGACATCACTTTATAAAAAACGGCCAGGAAGGACATGAAAACAGGACTGGGATAACAGGACTGTTGGTCACTGGTCACACTATTGCTACATAACTTCTGATTTTGAAATAAAAATAGCGAGTGTTTGTGGTACAGCTCACGCACTGCAAACGCAGCATATGTGAAAGCACTTTAGCGCGTGCGGCTCCTGTACCGGATACGCACCGCAACACTCACCGCATACGCACTGCAAACGGAGTATGTGTGAAACGGGCGTTAGACTTGCTCTGTCTGGAGGACTCGCTTCCACTCTCTCGGGAGGATCTACTTCCACTTTCCCCGGGCTTAGACTTGCTCTGTCTGGAGGACTCGCTTCCACTCTTTCGTGAGGATCTACTTCCACTTTCCCCGGGCTTAGACTTGCTCTGTCTGGAGGACTCGCTTCCACTCTTTCGTGAGGATCTACTTCCACTCTCCATGGACTTAGACTTGCTCTGTCTGGAGGACTCGCTTCCACTCTCTCGGGAGGATCTACTTCCACTCTCCATGGACTTAGACTTGCTCTGTCTGGAGGACTCGCTTCCACTCTTTCGTGAGGATCTACTTCCACTTTCCCCGGGCTTAGACTTGCTCTGTCTGGAGGACTCGCTTCCACTCTCTCGGGAGGATCTACTTCTTTCTCTGGGCTTAAACTTGCTCTTACCGGATGATGCACCTTTCTTCTTTTTTTCCTTTTCCAGGGTTAATTCCATACTGCTATCACTTTCTGTGCTTTCATCCCTGGGATTTGGAATATACTCCTCTTCGCTACCTAAGTTTGAGTCATCTGATTCCACGAGATTCATCTGAATCTTTAAAAACAAACACAAATCTGTTAATACCTATTTTTTCAAAATTACATATAAAAACCTGAGTATACTGATTGAACAGGGTCAGGATACTAAATGAAGAAAAATCTGTATGGACCATTTTCAATACAAGTACATTTTTAAATTAGAAGAATCCCCATTAGACTCACTAGCAAGAGCAACTGCCCAGCCCTAGACCAGCCCTAGCCCCAGACCAGCCCTAGCCCCAGCCCAACCCAGCCCTAGACCAGCCCTAGCCCCAGCCCTAGACCAGCCCTAGACCAGCCCCAGCCCCAGCCCTAGCTCCAGCCCTAGCCCCAGCCCTAGACCAGCCCTAGCCCCATCCCTAGCCCCAGCCCTAGCCCCAGCCCTAGACCAGCCCCATCCCTAGCCCCAGCCCTAGACCAGCCCTAGCCCCATCCCTAGACCAGCCCCAGCCAAAAAAAAAAAAAAAGACTTACGGGACGGCAAGACCTTCTTCTCAGCTTCTGTGAAACCCTTTCAGGATTAAAAAAAGGAGTCTCCTCTGCACTGTCACTACTTGAATCATGGAGACCGTGTGTAAAATCTTGTACTCTATCCATCTGCAAAAAGGGAGACATGGAGATGTTTTGTTGTATGATTGCTGTATTTTTAATTGATAGGGAGACCATTCAGGGGTTGTCAGGTGAGCTAGACACCTATGAAAATTATTGACCAATATTACCCCTCCATCAACCTGCTGAGGCCCATGTCCAAACTGCCTTCCAGGTGAAGTAAACGTTGACAAATATATATATATATATATAAAAAAAAAAGAGTAACATTTCAGTTTTCATCCATTTAATTGTTAAAATTAATGACTTCACAAGAATGATTCATCATAATAATATAGTGTCATTCCTGTAGACATGGAACTACTCCAGAGAGAGGGAGAGATTAGTCAATAATTTTCCAAAGTGTCTTCCTCACCTCACAATTGTCTCCCTATCAATTAAAAATCAGCAATTAGTCAGAAAAGAAAAGAAGAGTTGAGCTTCTCTAATAAATGATTACTGATCGATTGTTGGTGAACTCTATTTAATTGATAATTTAATGCACCAGGTGAGGCGGAGGACTCAACCAGATTTTGGCAACAGAGACCGGCCACTAGGCACGTTGTATCTTTTTTTTTTTTTTAAACACACCTGAGCGCTGATCACTGGACATCACTCCTGCAGGTGTTTATGCCAGTCCAATAGATTCAATTTCAAATGAGTCCATTTAAATTCAGATTTTAAAAGCAATTGTTCAAAATAATCGATTCAGGTTCAAAGTAAATGATTCCCATTCAAATATAAAATAATTCAAATTCACTTACTAGTGGCACAAAAATTATCACATAAGCAAGTTAATTATATTGTTAAAATGTGTTTCGGGGCATACCAGAATGCTTTTTGTGCGTCTCAGCCGTGGAACAAGTTCATCATCCGATTCATTGTTGGAATGGTTGCTTGAAGAAGCCTCATCACAAGTTTCTTTCACAACAGTTTCATCTGAATTGTACAAATGATCTGAAACATCTGGGCCAATATCATTCTGCCCTATAATAACATCCAGGTGTGGGGTGGGAGGTTCGTTTTCCATACCATCCTCATCAGTTTCATCACTATCTGGATAATCAACCAGTGAAAATCCTTGGACAGTAAATACCTAAAAAATAAACAAAAATGTATTAAGTATGGAATTAGAAAGGTTGGCCAAAGAAACATGGCATGGTCTGACTAAAAATCTAAATCCAGAAATGTGAACACCAACCCTTTTAGACAGTGTAGAATTATAAATGTTAAAATCAGAGTACAGTTATACTGAAGTATTACAATACTATCATATAGTTGCCTGAGGAAGACCATTTGGATCCCCACGTTGGTAACACTTTATTTGAAATGGTGTGCATAAGACTGACATAACACTGTCATAAACTTGACATAACACCTGTCATGAACATGAAGTAGTCTTTATGAATGTTTATGACTTTTGTCATTAAGTGTCATTCGGTAAATTATGACACTTTTAATGCAAAGTGTGTGACGTTACCTGGCCTTTAACAGCCAATATAAAGCAACATAAGCATTGGTCCACTTTAGTAATAGAACGCCACATACATGTCAGTATAGATGAAGTGTTTGAAAGTACTTTTACCTCTGAGCAGGTCTGATCTGGGTTTGGTCCATCATTTAGCATCTGAGGAACAGGGCTGGTCTCATTCTCTACTGCTGCAGCAGGAGTCTGAAGGCCTTTCACCTGAAATAGACAGACAAGAAGAGACTCAGAACTGTATGAAGAGACATTCACAGGCTAATACAGTCATCTAATGGTGAAACAGCACTGAACTTTGTGGACTAAAAAGCAGCTCACGTCTATTCAAGGAGTTTGCAGGGGATGAAATGAAAATATTTCCTTAAAACATCTAACAGCTCAGATACAGTATGCAATTATGAATGTTAAAATCATAGTTGAAGTCTTGTCAGGTGTTGCTATAGTGCATTAGAAACACTTACAGTAAGAACTGGACGGAAGGGCCCCACAAGGGTCTGACTAAAGACATACGAGTGTGTAAAGGAGAGACTAGAGAAACAAGTGTATTTGGAAGATGGAAGGAAGGACCCCATAAGGACATGACTGGAAACATGACGGTGTGTGTGACATTACCTGGCCTTTAACAGCCCATATAAAGCCACATAAGCATTGGTCCACTTTAGTAATAGAACACAACCACATACATGTCAGTATAGATTAAGTGTTTGAAAGTACTTTTACCTCTGAGCAGGTCTGATCTGGGTTTGGTCCATCATTTAGCATCTGAGGAACAGGGCTGGTCTCATTCTCTACTGCTGCAGCAGGAGTCTGAAGGCCTTTCACCTGAAATAGACAGACAGAGACTCAGAACTGTATGAAGAGACATTCACAGGCTAATACAGTCATCTAATGGTGAAACAGCACTGAACTTTGTGGACTAAAAAGCAGCTCACGTCTATTCAAGGAGTTTAGAGTGGATCAAATGAAAATATTTCCTTAAAACATCTAACAGCTCAGATACAGTATACAATTATAAATGTTAAAATCATAGTTGAGGTCTTGTCAGGTGTTGCTATAGTGCATTAAAAACACTTACAGTAAGAACTGGACGGAAGGGCCCCACAAGGGTCTGACTACAGACATACGAGTGTGTAAAGGAGAGACTAGAGAAACAAGTGTATTTGGAAGATGGAAGGAAGGACCCCATAAGGACATGACTGGAAACATGACGGTGTGTGTGACGTTACCTGGCCTTTAACAGCCAATATAAAGCCACATAAGCATTGGTCCACTTTAGTAATAGAACGCCACATACATGTCAGTATAGATTAAGTGTTTGAAAGTACTTTTACCTCTGAGCAGGTCTGATCTGGGTTTGGTCCATCATTTAGCATCTGAAGAACAGGGCTGGTCTCATTCTCTTCAGCTGCATCAGGAGTCTGAAGGCCTTTCACCTGAAATAGACAGACAGAGACTCAGAACTGTATGAAGAGACATTCACAGGCTAATACAGTCATCTAATGGTGAAACAGCACTGAACTTTGTGGACTAAAAAGCAGCTCACGTCTATTCAAGGAGTTTGCAGGGGATGAAATGAAAATATTTCTTTAAAACATCTAACAGCTCAGATACAGTATACAATTATGAATGTTAAAATCATAGTTGAGGTCTTGTCAGGTGTTGCTATAGTGCATTAAAAGCACTTACAGTAAGAACTGGACGGAAGGGCCCCACAAGGGTCTGACTACAGACATGTGAGTGTGTAAAGGAGAGACTAGAGAAACAAGTGTATGATGGAAGGAAGGACCCCATAAGGACATGACTGGAAACATGACGGTGTGTGTGACATTACCTGGCCTTTAACAGCCCATATAAAGCCACATAAGCATTGGTCCACTTTAGTAATAGAACACAACCACATACATGTCAGCATAGATGAAGTGTTTGAAAGTACTTTTACCTCTGAGCAGGTCTGATCTGGGTTTGGTCCATCATTTAGCATCTGAAGAACAGGGCTGGTCTCATTCTCTTCAGCTGCATCAGGAGTCTGAAGGCCTTTCACCTGAAATAGACAGACAGAGACTCAGAACTGTATGAAGAGACATTCACAGGCTAATACAGTCATCTAATGGTGAAACAGCACTGAACTTTGTGGACTAAAAAGCAGCTCACGTCTATTCAAGGAGTTTAGAGTGGATCAAATGAAAATATTTCCTTAAAACATCTAACAGCTCAGATACAGTATACAATTATAAATGTTAAAATCATAGTTGAGGTCTTGTCAGGTGTTGCTATAGTGCATTAAAAACACTTACAGTAAGAACTGGACGGAAGGGCCCCACAAGGGTCTGACTAAAGACATACGAGTGTGTAAAGGAGAGACTAGAGAAACAAGTGTATTTGGAAGATGGAAGGAAGGACCCCATAAGGACATGACTGGAAACATGACGGTGTGTGTGACATTACCTGGCCTTTAACAGCCAATATAAAGCCACATAAGCATTGGTCCACTTTAGTAATAGAACGCCACATACATGTCAGTATAGATTAAGTGTTTGAAAGTACTTTTACCTCTGAGCAGGTCTGATCTGGGTTTGGTCCATCATTTAGCATCTGAAGAACAGGGCTGGTCTCATTCTCTACTGCTGCAGCAGGAGTCTGAAGGCCTTTCACCTGAAATAGACAGACAGAGACTCAGAACTGTATGAAGAGACATTCACAGGCTAATACAGTCATCTAATGGTGAAACAGCACTGAACTTTGTGGACTAAAAAGCAGCTCACGTCTATTCCAGGAGTTTAGAGTGGATCAAATGAAAATATTTCCTTAAAACATCTAACAGCTCAGATACAGTATACAATTATGAATGTTAAAATCATAGTTGAGGTCTTGTCAGGTGTTGCTTTAGTGCATTAAAAGCACTTACAGTAAGAACTGGACGGAAGGGCCCCACAAGGGTCTGACTAAAGACATACGAGTGTGTAAAGGAGAGACTAGAGAAACAAGTGTATTTGGAAGATGGAAGGAAGGACCCCATAAGGACATGACTGGAAACATGACGGTGTGTGTGACATTACCTGGCCTTTAACAGCCAATATAAAGCCACATAAGCATTGGTCCACTTTAGTAATAGAACGCCACATACATGTCAGCATAGATGAAGTGTTTGAAAGTACTTTTACCTCTGAGCAGGTCTGATCTGGGTTTGGTCCATCATTTAGCATCTGAAGAACAGGGCTGGTCTCATTCTCTACTGCGGCAGCAGGAGTCTGAAGGCCTTTCACCTGAAATAGACAGACAGAGACTCAGAACTGTATGAAGAGACATTCACAGGCTAATACAGTCATCTAATGGTGAAACAGCACTGAACTTTGTGGACTAAAAAGCAGCTCACGTCTATTCAAGGAGTTTGCAGGGGATGAAATGAAAATATTTCTTTAAAACATCTAACAGCTCAGATACAGTATGCAATTATGAATGTTAAAATCATAGTTGAGGTCTTGTCAGGTGTTGCTATAGTGCATTAAAAACACTTACAGTAAGAACTGGACGGAAGGGCCCCACAAGGGTCTGACTACAGACATGTGAGTGTGTAAAGGAGAGACTAGAGAAACAAGTGTATGATGGAAGGAAGGACCCCATAAGGACATGACTGGAAACATGACGGTGTGTGTGACATTACCTGGCCTTTAACAGCCCATATAAAGCCACATAAGCATTGGTCCACTTTAGTAATAGAACGCCACATACATGTCAGTATAGATGAAGTGTTTGAAAGTACTTTTACCTCTGAGCAGGTCTGATCTGGGTTTGGTCCATCATTTAGCATCTGAGGAACAGGGCTGGTCTCATTCTCTACTGCGGCAGCAGGAGCTTGGGTTTTTTTCAACTGGATTGCAGATAAAGAAGAACTCATTTTAAAAACACATCAAAGACCAAATATTAAATGCATTTCCATAGACAGTCAAGAGTAATATTGGACACATGGTTAATATTGGAGAAATACAAAATTTGCTTTTGCAAAAAAAAAAAGAAAACTCTAAACTTAATCTAACCAACTCACCTTACTGCGCCAAGGCCATTTTGAATCACCATAGTTGTAATCAATTTCATCTCCTATTTCTATTTTCTTCAGAGAAAATAGGCACAAATGTGGTTTGTTGTCAACTATGATTTTTTTCATAACGCAATTCGGATTTTGGTGGTTGTCGTTGACCAAACGTCCTAGAGAAAAATCGTCTTGCGATGCATCCAGGCTGAAAAGTATCAGAAAAATGGTAACAGTTTTACATCTTTTTAAAAGTTTTATTGAAAGAGTTATTTTTAAAAGAATTTAAGAGTATTTGTGCTTAATTCATTCATCAAGTATTAAACCCTTGTTTCAGAGTTAACTCGTAATTTCTATAAATCAATAAAAAAACATCCATCTTTCAATGTTTACCATAAGTGATGATTCTGCCACTGAAAGTCAAAGAGAAATGTGCTTTCAATCTCTGAGTATTTTCTTGACTTGCTTTCCTCCTGTGTGAGGAGTTTACCCCTGTACTCCAACACGAAGTCCCCGGGTTCAATGGGTTGTGTGGCAAACACTCCTCTTCCTACAATAATATATAATAATTAAACATTTCATTCTGGGACTCAAAAAGAGATACTACAGTATTTTCAAAGTGAGGATGAGGTTCTTGCGTCTAGTCAGTGTATTACCTGCAGACAATGATCACAGATTAAGAACGGACCAAACTGTCAGGGACCAGTCGATTAAATTCATTTTTAATAACGCGGTTCCTACAACCTTTCCCACTGGCTTAACATTAGGTGTCTGTGCTAATCATTTTATCATTTGGGATCAATCAAGATGAAAATTTGCCTTAAACTCTAAACTGCAGCTAGTCTACCACAGCAATAGGCATCATCCTGACACTTCAGTAGAATATTCTGACAAAGCACTCTGACAATCTTGCCTGGGCTGTAAATTATCACACTCACTTCGATCACTGTCTGTCTTTGACAAAGGCAAAAACTGTACCTGGTCATTACATCAACAACAATACTTTTTTTGCTTCTGAAATGCACAAGTTGTGTCAATGAATCTTCTGCAACTTACCTTTGTAATGGTCAATGAATTTCGGCATAAACCCATCCTTGTCAGTGCAAGACAGAATGTATGTCTTTGCATCGTCTATAGGCTTTTTCCTCCTCCTCCTTATGGACATAATGGCTCTGTGAAAATAATTGTAATTCGTAGTTAGTTAAGGCAAATCTCACAAAAAGGTATTCTATTGTGAAAAATAAATAAATAAACAGACATTCATACAAACATTGCAACAGCTGTGTAGCTTTGCTATTGCAGGATGCATATTGTTTAACATCAAACACGGGCTAATGAAATATGCAAATTCTGAAATATGCACAATGAAAGCTGACCGAGCCTGTTGAAACTGAGAAGTTAACTTGTTAGATGATAACCATGTTATGCTGCACAGACACTCAGTAATCAATTTAAACTAGGGCTGTCAAACTTAACTTCTGGTACAGCAGCATGGCGGCGTTGCCACATGACCATTGACTGACAGCATCACATCCTTCCTCATACATACGCGCATGGATGGTTATGGGGGGGACGGGGTCCAGGGTAGGCCGGTACCACCCAGACAAAAAGCTTGGTGAAATATATATATATATATATATATATATATATATATATATATATATACACTGTCTACCAGTCAAAAGTTTTAGATCAGTAAGATTTTTTATGTTTTTAAATGAAGTCTCTTCTGCTCACCAAGGCTGCTTTATTTGATGAAAATTAAAAAAACAAACGGTAATATTGTGAAATATTATGACAATTTAAAATGACTGTTTTCTATTTTTATATATTTTAAAATGTAATTTGAAAGCTGAATTTTCAACATCATTACTGTTGCTGATTACACATCAGTTTTCAGTGTCACATGATCCTTCAGAAATCATTCTAATATGCTGATTTTATGCTCAAAAAACAAATTATTATTTTCAACGTTGAAAACAGTCGTGTACCATTTCACCCCAAAATTCTATGATGAACAGAACGTTCAAAAGAACAGCATTTATTTAAAATATAATCTTTTCTAACATTATAAATGTCTTTACTGTAACATTTGATCAATTTAACTCATGCTTGATGAACACAAGTATTTTCTCATTTCTTTCCCCCAAAAATAAAAAAAATAAATTCTTACTGACCCCAAACTTTTGAATGGTAGTGATTAATGTTACAAAAGCTTTCCATTTCAGATCAATTCTGTTCATTTACACTTTCTATTCATCAAAGAATCCTGAAATAAAAATGTAAAAAAAAAAAAAAAAACTGTTGCTGATGATGCTGTAAATTCAGCTTTGATCACAGGAATAAATTACACTTGACTATATATTCACATAGAAAACTGCTGTTTTAAATTGTAATATTTCACAATATTACTATTTTTTATCAAATAATAGCAGCCTTGGTGAGCAGAAGAGACTTCTTTTAAAAAACATAAAAAATCTTACCAATCTAAAACTTTTGCAAAGTAAATTTGGAAAAAAAATTATATTATTTTCTCTCAACTGTCCTGCTCTAACGAACCACCTGCGGGTAGGATGTTATTCCAAAACGGCACCGTACATTAGCTTCAGTCCTGCGTTAGCTTCTGGCTAACCTCCATTAGCGAGTCCTGCCCTGTCTTGTTTACAATTCACAACCGATTCTACCTTTAACGACACGATTTCACTGCACCCCGTCTCTGTCCCGCTGTCATGTCCGTGGTGACGTTATTATGCCAACAGCTAATATTATGTCGCTAAAGTTAGCTACATGGCAGCTAAACGAGGTAGCAAACATCACGATGTAACGCCAAAATATGAACTCACCATAAAAACCTCACAATTCACAACCAACTCTACTTTTAACGACACTTCACTGCACCCCGTCTCTGCCCCGCTGTAATGTCCGTGGTGACATGTTATTAGGTTAAGCTAACTGCTAATAGTAATATTATGCCGCTAACATTAGCTAAATTGCAGCCACAAACATCACGATAAACTATAACGCCGAAATAAACTCACCATGAAAACCATGCCTAGCTTACCTGATGGATGCAGAGGTCGGTGTTTGTAAAAATGTTATGATTTCCAACCCGTCTTCTGTCTTCAATCTTCTATCCTTGAAGTCGTCTTCTTCTTCTACGTTACTTGTGCAATTTCCGCAGTTTTCC
The DNA here is from genome assembly GCF_988280905.1 of Pimephales promelas. NCBI lineage: Eukaryota > Metazoa > Chordata > Actinopteri > Cypriniformes > Leuciscidae > Pimephales > Pimephales promelas. Next base: position 38,040,127 of record NC_142778.1, on the reverse strand, counting down.
TTACTTTCGCGGGAATCGCGGCTGATTGTACAGTGCTGTAATTTCATTGGCTAAAG